>NW_018022232.1:26516-28137 GCF_002006095.1 Pseudomyrmex gracilis
TCATTAGGTGCGTTCAGACAACTCAACGGTTGAGAGATCATCACTTATGATAGGACTATTCTTCAAAATCTGCTGCGGTTCCAAAAGTATGATCCAATCAGAAGTGATTATCTCTCAACCGTTGTGCAACTGTTGAGTTGTCTGAACGCACCTATTGCATTTCATCGCTCATGTAGCTCGCCCGTGCGGGCGTTACCTCGTTTGAGGTATACCCGAGCGGCAACGAGTGAGCGAAAGAAACAGAGGTTATCGCTATTCGTTATTGAAAGAATCGAGCGTTTCTCGATACCTTCCGCGCCCAAAGGACAGCCTCTTCTGCCCGACGGAGAGTGGACGGTGCATACGCGTATCGTAAACGACGTAGCGATGTCTATCCCTCCGTTACTTTGCGCAACCAAACTCACGAGAGACCAAATATTCTCGTGAGTCAAGTCACGCGCAGGACGAAAAGAAAGACCCGCTGCACCGTTGGTCAAAGTCGAAGAGTCGAACCACACCCCAACATAATCATTCGGCTCCGATAAATTTGTCGCGTATCTGTGAATTTCGCGAAATGCATCTTCCACCCATTCTACTATTTCAGCACTAAGCTGAATTTTGCGGAATTCAAATGTCGCCTCTCTCCCTATTATCTCGAATTTCTTAAATCTACGCGCGTTTACTGATCGTAATATTATAAATGTATAACTATTATTTTCCCCGGCCTGTTTGCTTCTCTCGTCATCGGCGGCGCTGTCGGTGTTGGAGGTGGCGGGAGTAGTACTGCTGCTGCCGGTGTAACGCTCGGCGGTGTTGGTGATGTCGTCGACGTCGCTGTTGATTCTCTCGTCATCGGCGGCGCTGTTGGTGTCGGGGGTGGCGGGAGTAGCACTGCTGCCGGTGTAACGCTCGACGGTGTCGTCGACGTCACTGTTGCTGCGCTCGTTGTTGGTGCCGTCCTATTCACTACTATTTTCTTGCGCAACATTTATAGTTCCGCCCCCGTATTGTACTGTAAATAAAAAAAGTTTAATACAAAAATTCTCAATATATTAAAATCCGATTATCAAACGACGGTAAACGAACCACTTATTGATACATTAGACAGACGCTTCAATTACATTTGATTAGATCCATATATACGTGTTGTATATAAGGTGTTGTAAATATATTGTTATAGAAATAAAACTTTAAGTCACATTTAATGAAAAATATACTGAGTGAGTAACTTTTCTTATTGCGTCAATTTCTACCGTAACATAAAAAAAACGCGTTTGGACATGTACAATATTAATAAAATTTAGTTATGCTCAATATTAATTTTAAAAAATTTATTTTTATGTGATATTTTTTAGCGTAATGTTAAGTTTATACAGGGAAATCAAATAAGTAAGACAACGAGTATATACTACCATGATCAAAAAATAACCGGAATTTTTAATTTAAACCTCACGGGCTTATCGGTTTAGAATTCTGTTGATTGTGTCACGTTGGCAGCACTGTTACGAACACCCATGCCAAGCTTCTGCTTATCAGCTGTTCATTTACCTTTATGACAGTGATTTCTTTACATCAAGTTTTTACGTCGCGGCGATTTTTACAATGGATTCAAAACTTGAACAACGTTCTTGCATTAAATTTT
>NW_018022232.1:28527-30828 GCF_002006095.1 Pseudomyrmex gracilis
AACAACCGCCCAATTCACCTGATCTGGCACCATGTGACTTCTTCCTATTCGATCGACTCAAAAAACCACTACGAGGAACTCGTTTTGAGAGTGTGGAGGCAATAAAGCTAAAATCGCTGGAGGCACTAATGGCTATACCAAAAACCGACTTCCAGGAAAGCTTCGAGGGGTGGATCAAACGCTGGCACAAATGCATCGCAGCCGACGGGGACTACTTTGAAGGGGACAACTTGAATTTTGAAGAATAAACATGTACTTTTCTTTTTATGAATAAATTCCGGTTATTTTTTGATCATGGTAGTATATTAAACGGGAGGATCCCGATAGCCAAGATTTCTGTAGTACAGATTAACGGTTGCACAGATCCCGTTTGCACAAAAAACTATTGTACAGATCCCGATTGCACAGACATATTATAGGTTAGTTTAGGTTAGATTTTTCGTGGGGAGGGAATGCAGGGAGAGGGGCGGAGTCCCTCCCCCGCCCACATATGTACTATAGTGTGTGATATAAACGAAATATTTACTTCGCAAATGTAATAATAACGACTATGTGTAATCGGGATCTGTAGAAAAGTTTTCTGTGCAAACGGGATCTAGGCAAACGGGATCTGTGCAACCGTTGACCTGCGCAAAAGAAATTTGTGCTATCGGTGCCCTGCCATATTAAACGCATATTTATTCAATTAGCTGTAAATGAAGAGTCTACCTAATTTATATCGCTAATTAGTTTTTTTATTTTTTTTTATTATATCAAATTAAATATTACAATTTTATACAATTATATACAATTATATGTACATGTAACTATTCTAACCTTCCACGATGGAATCTTCATCATCGTCAGCGTCTTCGTCGCCATTATCATTGCCATTATTTTTGTGAAATTTAGTTTAATTTTGTTCGGGCCATTGAGCAATTGTGGAAGGTACGCATCATTGCTCAATCAACCCGAATTTATTTAAAAAGGCGACAAGCAGCATTTCCTTGTAAGTGGAATCTGCTTGTTAAGCGTAGAGTTAAGACGCGGCACGCAACGTCAGCGGTAGCAGTTAGATTGCTAAATTGCTGAGTGATCGCGATCGATCTTTTAAAGGGATCGATCGCGAACAACGACAGACAGATCGTGAGTAGCTGTTGACAATACTGTATGGCTCCGAGTCCATCCGGAGAGTTTACCGCAGCAAAGCAACAGCTAAGTGTCAGTATAAAGCGTGCGTTATTTGTACAGTAATTGTAAACTCGGTAGTAATAAACTACTCCAGTTTTTTATACAAGAATCTTATTCATCACCAAGTCCTTCGTCTTCCCCGATCTCAACAGATTTTGGTGGCAGCGGTGGAATAATAAACCAACTACCGAGGCGGGATCTTATCAGTATTTAATACAAAGAAGATTCCGGTTGGATTGTGGAGGAAAACAACAAAGACATCAAGGATTACTGGTGAAAAGAAAAAGAAAACTGTCACAGTAAAATATAAAAGAAATATATTCTAAAAAATAATAAGGACAATAATAGTAGTCTTGCATCCCGGGTAAAACAAAACGGATTCTTAGCACCTGAAACAGAAAAGTAACAGAATTAGTAATACTGGCAAGTGGTGCAAAAAAAAAGTAAATAAAAAATCACTGTTCAACGCTCACGATCTCGGGTTACGCACGGAACTGACCTACCGCAATAGTAAAGTGAGCCGTGTTACAAGCGGAGTAGAAACAGCGAAAAGAAATAAAAAGAGAGACAAGAAAAGGAAGTAAATTTCACCGCAAGTACTCCGGGGGGAAGTGTTAACGAAAGAACCACTATTCCGGACGCATAAAAAGACCGGTAGAAGAAAAGAAAATTTGGCAGGGTGAGCGACATCCGAAGCGACGACCGAAGCGGCAACCAAAGCGATAGTATACAGCGGCAACGTACAGCGGCAGCATACAGCGGCAGCATATAGCGGCGGTAGCAGCGTCAGCAGCAGCGGCGGGGACATAGGAGCCATCGACCTACATAAATATCTGCGTTACACAAAACAACACTCAGCAGGCGAGGAAATGAGAGCGCTAGCGTAAGTCAAAAAATTTATAATAATGTTTTGTAAATGTCAGAAAACCGGCAGAAAAGTTGCCCGGAAAAACGCGATTGGAACTTCGCTCGTGAATATCAAACAAATAAAAATTCAATACCGACACCGTAACCGCGAACTGCTCCGGCGAAATTAGAGGCACACACGTATAGGCGCCGGTTGAGATTCGAAGGTGATAGCAACACGGAATCACATCCGAACGTAACAATTGAAAGAGAGTTCGAAATAGA
>NW_018022233.1:0-16427 GCF_002006095.1 Pseudomyrmex gracilis
GACAGAGAGCGGTTATATATATCCGTCTCCGTCTACTGCTCGAAGTTGGCCGAAGCGCCGAGCGCACACGGACACGGCTGTTCGCCTGTGTGCGCATCCCCTCCACTTGCTGTTGCATGCTGCAAAAGTCTTGAAACTGGCATCCCTGACGTGCGTTCGGCTAAAGGTTGGCTGATTGGCTTGATTTATTCAATAATTACTCCTTTATTATATGTAATAGAAAAAAATGGTTCAGGATTTTTTGATTTAGTTTTACTTCTTCTATCTGCCTACGAGAGATGTTAAAGTGATTGTCGGACACCTTGTATATATATATATATATATATGTTTTTTGTTCACTATAATACTTTATAAATGTTTTTAACTATAATATTTTAGAAATGTTTTAACTATAATACTTTATAAATGTTTTTAACTATAATACTTTATAAATGTTTTCAACTTATTATTGTGTCAGCGTATTGTGTCAGCCAAAAAATAGAAACAGTGTTGAAAAATTGAATCAGCCAAGACCGACAGCACCGAGGTGATGAAAAAGATACGCATACAAGCGAGAACTGTTGTTTGTGTGCGCTCGGCCATGAAAAAGTGCAAACATATTATGTTCCGTCTTCTTTCCACTAAGCCGATTGTAACATAGGCTGCTTTCCTTTTAGGAGACACAGTCGACACAAGTCGACACAAGAGTCATTCTGTCTGTGTTTCTCACTGAATACTGAACAAAGACAGAATGACTTTTGTGTCGACTTGTGTCGACTGTGTCTCTTAACCTTTAGAGGGCCGGAATTTGAGAGGGCATATCCGCCTTAGTAAAGTGGTAAAAAAGATATCTTATATCATGGATTGACCATATACTAAGTGTCGATCATGGGTAGCGCCAATATCTTGGCTTTCCGGTCCGGAAGGGATAGGCCCGCATATAAAATTTTTTCCACATCAATTTGGAAGTATAAATATGCGTTTCCGATGTATTGTTCGATGTAGAATCCAAATCTGATGTCAAAAATACAATAAACCTGAAAACAATCCCTATAAAATTACAAAAACTACCCTTTCTATCACGCAATTTTAATTTTTTTTAGTTGGAAGTGCAGATATATATGTTTCCGATGTATTTTTCGATGTAGAATCAAAATCCAATGTGAAAAACACAATATACACCTGAACATAACCCCTATAATATTACAAAAACTATCCCTTTCATCACGTATGATTTCGAAACACCCTCTTCTTTTGAACACAGGCTTGGGATCGTCTGTGGCAAAATTGTTTCTTTTTTTTATTTTAATTTTTTTTGTTTTTTATTTTTGTTTTTTTATTTTTTTAATTTTTTTTTATTTTTTAATTTTTTGTTAACTTTTATGTTTTTTTGTTTTTGTTTTTGTTGTTTATTTTCTGATTTTTTTTTTTAATTCTTTTATTGCTTTTTTTAATTTTATAAATTACAACAATGATCGTTTAGTGTGATAAATTTCAAAGCAAGGTTCAATGCATAAAGTTTTACAACATTTTTTACACTTATATGATGATCGACTTCTCTTTTTGTGTATAATGCATAGAACACATTGACGTGATAGCGTTTTACCATTATTTGAAGCTTGAATTTTTCTGGGGAAATGTCGTCCATTCAGTCTAAGATCAGGCGATGTAAATGATGAAACTTCTTGAGAATTTACTTGCAAAATATCTCTTACGACGCTCAATCAGAAATCAGGAAACGAAATCGCAATTTTAGTGAGCATCTTGAATAAACTGTGGGCATTTATCAACATCAAATCAATTAAATGAAAAAACAATTTTCTATACCATTTCATACATTTTTTAATAGATTCTGTCAAAGATAATTGTCTGTCGATATCATCGATTTTACCCATATTTTTGTTATAATCCACGATACAAATGGGTTTTATAATATCTCTATTGGTTTTGTAGTTTTTCCTACCAGTTTTACAAAACTGGTGTTCGTGAATACTTGTCAATACATAAACTTCCTTTTTATCCATCCATTTGATTATCATCCAAGAATCGGTGTGGGCAACTTCTGTTTCACCACGATCTAGCTTTGAACTAAGAGTTGGCATTCCTTTACAATTTTTTTTTACAGTTCCACAAAGACCAGTATTTCTGTCATGTAAGTAGTCTGACAGTTGTAAAGATGTATATCAATTATCAGTGTATAACACACGCCCTTCGTACAATAAGGTTGCATGAAATGTGCAACAATATCATCAGAAACGCCTAAATCAAATTTCTCATAATCAGTGTCTGAGCCAGTATATACTATAAAATCTAAGAGAAATCCTGTTTCGCAGTCCGCTAATTCAAATATCTTCATACCAAATCGGTGTCTCTTCAATGGTAAGAATTGTTTGAATTTTAGCTTCCCTTTCCATAAGACTAAACTTTCGTCAATGCAAAGCTTTTCATCAGCAATAATAGTATTACCAAACTTTTCTTTCAAATGATCTATCACTGGTTTGATTTTTTTCAAAGGATGATTGGAAACTTCTTCATTATTAGAAAAGTGAAGGTATTGTAAAATTTGAAGATATCTATTTCGAGATAGACTTTCGCCGTATATTGGAGTGTACAGCAGTGGATCTTGATCTCCAATAATCCTTTAGTTGCCCTTTTACAACATGACCCATGTTTATTGATCAAGCAATCATTATCCATAATTCGTCTTCAGTGATAGGAGTCCACGGCTTCATATGTATTCGATCCAGTTCGGGATTTTGTTCTTGAAAAAGATTGGTTTGTTCTACAATCAAATTTACAAGAAATGTATTAAAAAAATATTTCAAACATTCTAATGGAGTAGGTTCGTCTAGAGACACGTGATCACGAATACGTGCTTCACCAGTAAAAGTTTTTATAGATGGGTAAAAATAAGAATGATAGTGTACATCTGGTATATTCTCATCACGTTCGTTATCAAGTAAATCAACATCACAAGCAATAGTTCTACCTGTAATAACATCTTTTTCAGGCTCTGACTCTCCACTACTCCAAGCTTCGTCATCACTTGTATTCATTGTATAGCAAAAGTAATAAAGTACGAGGAAGATAAAAAGTAACAGAAAATGTTGTATCAACATAAGTAAAAAAAATAAGTGTATCTCGAACCTAACAGAGAACGCGAGGCGACAGGTGCTCCTACGCGCCGTTCTCATGTATGGCAAGGACAGACGACGATAAACGGGCAGGCCTAATCAATAAATATATTTTTGATCTGCTATTCACAATTTTGCCAAATTGTTTTACTACTAAATAGCAACTTCAAAAACCCCAAATAAAAATAAATTTGTTTATAATTGCAACCGCACGCGAATCAAGCCATGTATTTGTTTTAGAATATCTCACATGAAAATTAGGGGTACGGGGTGAGTGAGGGTGGGACGGGCAAATTGACATTAAATAATATTAAAAATTGCTAATAATATTAAGAACATTAATATTTAACAAAAAAAAAAGAAATTGAACAAGTTATTCTGGTGCGCCAAAATATTGGTTTTCCGGCCCTCTAAAGGTTACAAGGAAAGCAGCCATAATAACACAAGAAGCACATTCACGTTGCGTTTGATGATTATACTTGCAATTTTTTATAATTTTTATGTAGATTCTAAAACTTTCAGTTCTATTTGATGCAAAAGTGTAAGCAAAACGGAAGCATGTTTACGATGCGTTTTATCCGTGTTTCTCTTATTATGTATCAATATATTGGCCACGTTCAGCAGACTGAGCAGATCAGTGAACGCTTAGTGATTCTTTAATATGATTGAATCTTGCCTTTAGATTTTCGCTGGATCTAAGTGTAGAAACCAAACTGGTCTGCTGAACACGGTCATTGGGTGCGTTTAGACAACTCAACGGTTGAGAGATCATCACTTATGATAGGACTATTCTTCAAAATCTGCTGCGGTTCCAAAAGTATGATCCAATCAGAAGTGATTATCTATCAACCGTTGTGCAACTGTTGAGTTGTCTGAACGCACCCATTGTTTTCCCAGAGAGAAACCTGAGAGCGGCCATGCCATTGTAGTTTCTTACGACGGTTTCAACCGCTGGTTTTAGCCGTATTTCCACAAAAGTGGAACTCAAAGGCCGTTCTCCATGAAACTCAAGTNGCAGGTCTCGTNGAACTGATCAATCACGTTGGTCGATTGGCTGATTTGACTCTGCAATTGGTCAATTCCACGACATCTGATACTTGCGTTTAATGTAGAACGGCCTTTGAGTTCCACTTTTGTGGAAATACGGCTAAAACCAGCGACTGAAACCGTAAAAAATTACGATAGGATGGCCGCTCTCAGATTTCTCTCTGGTTTTCCACTTCAAGACTGTATACATGAATGTGCCTCCGTGTTTCTCTTAAAAATAATTATATAGCCAGCTTGGTAAAATATGTCTGCACTTTTCTGTAGCCGAGATGCGCCTAACCTAACCTCTATCACTTCGATGCTCTTGATGTTGATCGGCTCGATTTTTGGCTGCGTTTCGATATTC
This sequence comes from Pseudomyrmex gracilis, assembly GCF_002006095.1. NCBI lineage: Eukaryota > Metazoa > Arthropoda > Insecta > Hymenoptera > Formicidae > Pseudomyrmex > Pseudomyrmex gracilis. The sequence continues at coordinate 4,507 of NW_018022233.1, forward strand.
ACTGCCAGTACTAAAAATTTGTTTGTATTCACGTCACACGTACAATATAGATTTCTATTTCTTCTAGTACTAACAGTGAACAACACAGCCTTTCACAACCATAGATTTATATAAGACGGAACATTTATATGACGAAGTAGAAGACAACATTAAAGAATAGAGATAGTGCTAGAGTAGTTGTCTCTCTCTTTTACAATAAGAGCGGTGGGGGACCAATCACCTTAAGCGTATAGGACATATAAGTCTATGCTTAGGCGTAAAAGGCCATTACTTTTGACTTGTGTGCTCGAGAGGGTTATAAAGGTTCGAGTTTTGTATGGATATAATGTTTTTTATTATTTTATTTATAAAAAATAGTAATATAGACTCAAGTTTAAAAAACAAAAAAACAATATCAGATGTGAAAGGCCAATAAGAGCCTAAACCACAGGTAGTAGTGTATAAGTAATTTTTATTCCATGTTTACAAATGTAACGTTTCGACTCCAAATTGAGTCATTTTCAGACATACAAAAGCCTAACCAAAAAAAAACAATATAAAAAGAGAGAACTTACAAAAATAAAAATAAAAGAAAGGTGGCTGACGGTTAAAAAAGTCATACTTACTGATCCCCGACGAACACGCGACTTGCAATTAAAAAACGTCAAAGAATTAAATAGGTTATTCAATAACAGAGACATCTTAATTACCAGAGCTGATAAAGGTAATTCGGTTGTTGCGTTGGACAGAAACTCATATAACAAAAAAATGCTATCGTTTTTGTCAGATGGTAATACTTAATATAATAATGTATATATAAAAACTACAAATGTTTATATTCTTTTTTAGAGAAACTAAACAAAACTTAAAATATAAAGTGTGTGATACTCTAAAAACTTACCTTTCCAAAAAAAGGTAAAAACAGGCGCCAAGTACACGCACAACACGTATTGTATTTAAATTAAATTATTTTTTTCTTTATACTCCAAAACTTCTTTTTCTATAAAACCTGTTTTACAACATTTATATACTACAAAACATTCTTTCTCTAAAAACCCGTTTTACAAAAAAAGTGATATCACAAAGTAGCACCAAGTAAATTTTGTACGTTACTTTTGTACTTTTGTACATTATTATCCTAATCTAAGTATACATAACTACTTTGTTAAGTTTTCGTTACGGAAAAAATTTTGAAAGAAAGAATTGTCTGGGCCTATTAAATTAACAAAAGGATTTGTAATGAAACTAACAAGTAGACCTAGCAAAACTTTACTTTTCGTGAAAAACAAAAAAAAGAAAAAAAAAAATTTTGTCAAAATAAAAAATATTTAATGTGCAAAAAACCTTGGCGCGACTGCACCTCAAATATAATGAACTAAAATTTTTATATGCACGGCAGTCTGATACTTACATGTGCACATGTAAGATATGTCTGTCTGTAGATAAATTTTTGGTGCAGCCGCGCCAAGTTTTTTTTGCATTAAATATTTTTTATTCTGACAAAATTTTTTCTTTTTCTGTTTTTTGTTTTTCACTGAAAGTAAAGTTTTGCTAGGTCTACTTGTTAGTTTTACTACAAATCCTTTTGTTAATTTAATAGGCCCAGACAATTCTTTCTTTCAAAATTTTTCCCGTAACGAAAACTTAACAAAATATGTAGGTATGAGGGACGTCCTCTGATTCGTATGATAAAATCAAGTTTTGTATGAGTAATCAGCCAATAGGAACCAAGTGCAAGGTTTTATTCGCAATAATGTAGACGAAACTGTGTGTCGATGTCGAAACGTTTCAACTTATATTTAAGTCATCTTCAGTCAACCGACTATAATAAATACAATTTCAATTTACAAAATGAAATAAAATAGATATAAACAAATATAAAAAATATAAAAAAATATAAAAAATATGAAAAATGGATCTCATCTACAAAAGTAACTTACAATTAGAAAAGTCAACACTTGAACGTAATATTGAAATATGAAAGTATGTACTGCACGATTAGATGTGTCATGCTCAAGGAGATAATAATAACTGAACGGCAAAACAATATGTTGTCAAAAGTCGTTGAATGTGTAAATCTGTGAGATAAAATGTACAAGAGTCAAAGTTGATCGATTATCGATAAATATGCTTCATCTAATAGTTCAGTATCTTTCATAATGTTTAGACTGTTGTCTTTTTGTAATTTAATAAATAGCATCTCAGAGGTCAATCGTTTAAAATAATTCGGTTCTTTATCAAGGATTTGGACGGATTTCCAATTAAAAGAATGATTCAAATTTCTGCTATGTCTGGCCAATACTGAAGTCTCTTGGTCTTTCTTCACATAATTCTTATGTTCTTTGATTCTTGTGGAAATTTGTCTTTTGATCTGTCCTACATAATTAAAATTACAAGAAGCACAATCTATCCGATATACTACATTTTTTTGTTTATCCGGAGGAATCGGATCTTTATGAGTCTTAATATAGGTTCAATTGTGAGATGTTTCTATATGCTATTTTGTATTTGATGCTTTTGAAGAAATTATTGAGCTGATCAGTATTGGCCGATATATATGGTAAGACGAAAAATTGAGATGGTTCATGGTCCTGTATTGTGTCTGTTTTATGTAATTTTTTAAGTCTTTTATTAATATTCTCGAAAATAATATCTAATGGATATTGATTTTTAATTAAGACATCAATAACAAATTGTAAATTTTTCTTGTGAAATTTCGGATCAGACAGCTTTATCGCTCTATCTGTTAGTGACATGACAGTACCAATCTTATGACACATCGAGTTTTGTGATAAAAAATTCAAATATCTACCCGATTACCCGATACAATTTACAACAATGATCCAATTTTACCTCGGGCTTACGGAGTTCCTAAGATCCACAAAAATAATTGTCCGTACCGAATTATCATATCAATAATTAACAGTCCATTACACAAATTTGCATTGTACTTACACAAGATCATTTATAAAAATATTCCAAACTCTCCATTTGGTATAAAAGACAGCTTTGACCTCTATAAAAAATTTATAGTATACAGGGTGTCCCAGAATTGGTTTAACATCTCTCGTAGGCAGATAGAAGGAATAAAACTGAGGTGAAAAGTCCTATACCATTTTGCTAAATTCGCAATAGTTACTGAGATTTTAATTAACAAAGATCCGCGAATAAGCATGCATCGGGCTGTCTTACGCGCGTAAGACTGCCCGCCGCGCTTCGCGCGCTAACGGTGTTACCCATAGCGACATATAGGAGGAGCTAATATAACAGCATATACTATAACATATACATATTAAAATGTAATTGTGTGAAGCGCGCCGGGCTGTCCTACGCGCGTAAGACAGCCCGATGCACGCTTATTCGCGGATCTTTGTTAATTAAAATCTCGGTAACTATTGCGAATCTAGCAAAATGGTATAGGACTTTTCACCTTAGTTTTATTCCTTCTACCTGTGTACGAGCGATGTTAAACCAATTCTGGGACACCCTGTATAGTACTTATATGCATAAGTACTATATACTATATACTATATAGCATATAGTACTATATACTATATAGCATATAGTACTTATATGCATAAGTTTACTTGGTTATATGTACGTGCGTGTGAGATAGATGATGCACTATTTTTTTTCTTCAAATTCTTTTTGTTTTCCATTGTTTCTTTATTCTGTTTTTTCTCAACAATAGTAACACATTTATTAATTTTGTTTTTTTTATAAATACAATATTGACTTTATATTTAAACTGAACTTTATATTTAAACTATATAGACTTCCGTTTCCGGCAGCGAGTTGGCGAACAGTGGTAGATAGTATTGAGAGCGTTTTCAGTCTTTTCTGACAAAAGCAGCCAGTGGTTAGAGCGAGTGTTGTGTGTGACTGTTTAAGAGAGTGGTGGAAAGGAGTGGACATTTAGGTGGAGGTGAGTGTAGCAAGGGGAGGGTATTAAGGAAGGTTAAAGAGTGGCAAGGGGCTGGGAGGTTAGGTTAGGTTGGCAAAGGAAAGGAAGGTGGTGAATAGAAGGTGCAGAGAGTTCTGAAGGGGCAGAAAGTGTAGAGGGAATTTCTGGGAACTTTCTTTAAGGCGGAAAGGGCTTAAGCCTTAAGGTGGTAGCAAGGAAAAAGAATGGCGGAAGGAATAGAAAAAGGGATAGAGAAGAAGGTGAGAAATATGGAGGGATGGAGGAGAGGAAGGTCAGGTAGCGAGAGCTCGCCTCTAGATATCTGGATGAAGAGAAAAAGGGATGGTGAGGAGGGAAAGGAGAGGGACGGGGAGTGATTGTTCGCAAAGAGCAGGAAGACGGCGAGGTCTCCGAGTGGAAAAGAGGAAGGTGGAAAGGAAAGAGATAAAGAGGAGGAGGAGAAAGAAGAAAAAAATGTGATATGGGAAGAGCTAGAGAAGACTAGGAGGGAGATGGGGGTGTTTATTGATAAGGTAAAAAGTATGGAGAGGGAGTTGGAGGATTGGAAGAGGAAGGAAGAGGTATTAAGAATGGAGGGGGAGAAGATGAAGGATAAAATGAGAGAGCTGGAGAAAAGGTTGGAAGAAAAAGAGGGGAGAGAGGAAAGGAAAAAAGAGGGGAAAAAAGAAGTAGAGGTAAGGAACAAATGGGAAGGAAGATTGAGAATGATAAAAGAGAATATAGAGAGAAAAGAGAAGGAAGAGAGAAGGAGGAGGAATATCATAATAAAAAGAGTTCCTAGGGAAAAGGGTGACTGTAAATGGGGAGTGGAAAAGCTATTAAAATAGATAGGGGCGGAAGTGAGGATAGGCGAAATGAGGAGGATAGCCACAGGAAGGGAAGATGGTGTGGTTAAGGTTGGAAAGGGAAGAGGACAAGAAGCAGGTGTGAGATAAGAAGAAGAGATTAAAGGGGAGAAAAATGAGGATAGAGGAGGATCTATCGTGAAAAGAGAGGGAGATAAGAAGAAAATTAGGCGTAATTGCAGCGGGAGAGAGAAGGAAAGGGAAAAATGTCTGGGTGGAGGATGACAGAATAAAGATGGAGGAAGTTTGGTGGAGATGGGACGAGGAGAAAAAGGGCTTGGTTAAAATAGTAAGAAGGGGGGAACAGGGAGAGAAGGGGAAGGAAGCGGGGGAAGGATCGGGTGGGGAGAGAGGAAGATATGGGTAGGGAGGTTAGGTGGGGAGAAGGGAGAACAACATCAAGAAAGTGAGGAAGAGGAAAGGAAGGATGAGAGTGTGAAAGTGATGTTTTGGAATGTGGCTGGGCTTAAAGAAAAAGATAAAGGTTTTTGGAAGGGATTGGGGAATTGGGACGTGGTAATTATGATGGAAACTTGGGTGGACAAAAAAGGGTGGGCGGGGATTCCTGGGAAACTGCCGAAAAATTTTAGTTGGGAGGTACAGTGGGCGGGTAAGAAAAATAGGAAGGGTAGGGTCATGGGAGAGATGTTACTGAGTTTTTTGAACCTGTCACGGGCGATTGATTGAATGTTACTGAGAGTAAAGAAGGGGATAGAGGCAAGAGAAGAGAAGGAAGGGAAGGAAGGTGGGAAGGAAAGGATAGAATAATGGTGAGAAGAGTGAGGATAGGGGGAGAGTGGTGGAGGATCGTGGGGGTGTATATAAACGGGAGGATAGAGGAAAAATTGGAGGGGTTAAGGGAGTGGATGGAGGGGGAGAATGGAAAAGTGAGGAAGGGATTTTAATGCGAGGACAGGGGAAAAGGGTGGAAAAATGAGGGGGAAGGGAAGGAGGACAAGGATGGGAGTAGGAGATTGAAGGATAAGAAAGTGAACGCAGAGGGAAGATTATTGCTGGAGAGGATTGAGGAACTGGGATGGGTAATATGGAACGGAGGCACAAAAGGAGATGAGGAGGGGGAATGGACATACACGAGTGGAAGAGGGGAGTCAGTGATTGATTATGTGTTAGGAGAAGTAAGCGCAAAGGAATATGTGGAGAAAATGGAAATAGGGGATCAAGTGGATTCGGATCACCATCCGGTAGTGATCTGGATCAGAAGTGGAAAAAGGGTGAGGACCGGGAACAGGGAAGGGGATAGGGGGAAGGATGAAATAAAAAGGATAATATGGTCGGAGGAAAGGGGAAGAAAATGGGTGGAGGAGATGCAGAAGGAGATGAGGGATGAGAAAAGGGGGGTTGAAGAGAAATGGGAGATTATGAAAAAGAGAGTAAGAACGGTGTTGGGAGAAAAGGAGATAAGGAAAGTGGGGAGTGGGAGAAGGGGGTGGTGGGATGAAGAGTGTAAGGAAACAAAGAGGAATGTAAGAAAGGTGTTAAGAAGGTGGAGAGAGGGTAGGGGGTGTAAGGAGGAGTATAAGGAAATAAAAAATGAATACAAGGCGTTGTGTAATAAGAAAAGGGAGGAAGAAAACAGAACTTGGGAGGAGGTGGTAAAAAAAGCAAAAACGGTGGGGCAGGTGTGGAAAGTGGTGAATAGGGAGAGAAGAAGAAAGAGAGGAGAGGGTAGTGGGATAGGGATAAGAGAGTGGGAAAATTATTTCAAGAAGCAGTTGGGGGGGTGGATTGGAAAGTGGTGAGAGAGGAAAAGGGAAAGAGGGAGGAGGGGGAAGAGGATATAGGAAAGGAGGAAATTATAAGGGCGATTGGAAAATTGGGGATAGGAAAGGCGCCGGGGGGGGGGATGGCATACCAGCAGAGGTATGGAAGTTTGGAGGAAGAAATATACAGGATTGGGTGTGGAATATATGTAGGAGGATCTGGGCAGGGGAGGGGTGGATCGATGAGTGAAATGAGGGAATAGTGGTGCCGGTACTGAAAAAAGGAGAGGGAAATAAGATGGAGGAGTATAGGGGTGTGACATTGGCCGGATCATTGTATAAAGTGTATGCGGAGTTGTTAGCAGAAAAGTTAAGGGGGGAGGTGGAGGGAAAGAAGCTAGTTCCGGAGAGTCAGGCGGGGTTCAGGAAAGGAAGGGGTACGATGGATAACATCTACGTAATAAATTACCTGGTTAGCAGAAATTTAAGTAGGAAGGGAGGTGGGTTGATCGCGTTATTTATAGATTTGAGGGCGGCTTTTGACACGGTCAATAGGGAGACTTTACTAAGTGCGATGAGGGAGAGAGGGGTGAGAGAGGGTTTAGTGGGAAGGTGTGGAGACTTATATAGGGAGACGAGGAATAGGGTGGCGGCAGGGGGGGAGGTGGGTAATGAATTTTGGACAGGTAGGGGGGTGAGACAGGGATGCCCGTTGAGCTCATATCTGTTCAATTTGTTGACAGCGGATATGGAGGACTATTTGGGTAGGAACGGATGGAGTGGGGTGAAGGTTGAAGGAAGAAGGGTTTATGTATTGGCGTATGCGGATGATTTGGTGTTGTTAGCGGAGGAGGAGGAAGGGATGAGGGGAATGATGAGAGGGATGGAAAAATATCTGGCGGGAAAGGGTTTGGAAGTGAACGTAAATAAATCAAAAGTGATGAGATTTAGGAGGGGAGGGAGGAGGGAAAAAAAGCTGGAATGGTGGTGGAAGGAGGAGAGATTGGAGGAGGTAAGAGAATTTAAATATTTGGGGTATGTGTTCCAGAGGAACGGAGGGAGGGAGACGCAGTTAAAAGAGAGAGTAAGAAAAGGGGCGGCTGTAATGAGTCAGGTGTGGGGGATAGGGAAGAGGAGGTTCGGTGGGAATTGGGGTAGAAGGTTATGGCTGTTTGACGTATTGGTCTGGTCAATGGTTGGATACGGGGTGGAGATATGGGGATGGAGGGAATGGGATAGCTTGGAGAGGTTGCAAAATAGATATATAAGATGGTTATTGGGAATAGATTGGAGGACCCCGGGATATATCGTAAGGGAAGAAATGCAGAGGGACTTATTAAGGGGAAGGGCAGGGCAAAGGGCCTGGAGATTTGAGGAAAGGTTGGAAAGAGAAGAGGGTAGCGAAATAGCGAGGCTATGCTTAAAGGAGATTAGAGGCAGAGAGGGGAGGGGGGACGGGTTGTCTGAGTGGGAGAATGACAGGTTAAAATATTATGAGGAGAGGGGAGTGAGGATAGCGGAGATGGAGGAAAGTAGAGTGGCAGGAGAATGGAGAGCTCAGCGGTTGATAGAGAAGGAGAGGAGGATGCAGAGTAAAGAGAGATGGAAAAGAATTGAAAGTTCGAGGTACAATAGATGGTACAGGAGGATTAAGAAGGAAGGAGTGCCATGGTATTTAAAAAAGGAATGGGGAGAAAGCAGATGTCAGAGTGGCTAGGTTTTGGTTGGGGAACGAGATGAAAGAAGGTAGATACTGGGAAGGGGAGAGGGAAAGGGTGTGTAGAATGTGTGGATTAGTGGAGGAGGGTTGGAGACATGTGTGAGAGGATTGTAGGGTATGGGGGGCGGAAGGGAATTGGGAGGATATGATTGAAGTGGCGCTGGGAGAGGAGGGGGAGGGTAAAGGATGGTTAAGGAGGCTGGAGGAATATAGGGGAACGGAAAAACAGGTAGGACGGGAGGTGGGGGAGGAGTGAGTAGAAAGGGAGGGATGAAAGTTGAGTGAGTGAGAGCTGAGTAAATGGATGTGTGGAAAGAAGTGTGTAACTGTATGTATGTATGAAGTGAAGAGAGTATGGGAACCAATGGCGGAGTAGCTGGATAGAGTTGACTGCCGGAAAGGGAGGTCCGCTTTGCGTAGAGTAGAGTAAAAGCGATTGCGTGTGTGTGTATATAGTATAGTATTTTAGTTTTTTTTTATAAGTTAGTTTTTTAAGTTAGTGGTAAGGTTAGTTGTAAGAGTAGATGTAAGAAGATTTTTGTATAAGGTTTTGTAACCCTAAGGAGAATCAATAAATACAATCTAATCTAATTTATTTAAACTATATATCTAATTAGAATATATCTAATTAGTATTTATATATAGTTATATATATATTTTTATTGGTAAATATACAGAAATGGGGAGCCCCCTCCGATCGGCTTCTCGTTCGCACATATTATTAAGATTACCTTCCTGAGTAACAATATGAAGATTTTAGCCGTCGCTCATTGTTTATAAAAAAGTTATGAACAAAAAAAGTTTCATGAATAAACTATCGTTTTTCGACACCGTGTACATTTCAGAAAGAAATGAGTAATGTTTATGTTGCCAGCAATGTGTGTATATGTAGCATACCCCGAAAGTTTCTGTTTTGGTTTGATTTCTTTGTTCGTAATTGCCTTTTTGCTTAATGTGTAATTTTGATACTAGAATTGATGTCTTTTTCAACATAATGAGTGCAATGTATCCACTACATTAAATGTAAGATGTATTTATGTAAAAATTAATATGTGTTACATACAAACATATTTATGGGTTGAATCGCTATACGATTTGTTTTCATTTCTTTGTTGTAAGTATGTGGGCAGGGGGAGGCTGCGCCTCCCAGCAGGTGGAGGGGCTTTGCCCCTCTCCTCTGCTCCCCCCTCGAAAAAAAAATAGAAAACGACTTCTGATTACAGCTTCATGTCGATAGTATGTACGTGATTTTTAACGACACTTAATCAGAAGTCGTTTTCTATTTTTTTTCGAGGGGGGAGCAGGGAGGAGGGGCAAAGCCTTTTAACACACAAAAATGTACATTGTTGTCGGGAAGAAAAATTTATTTATGCAACTTTTTTTGATTATAACTTTCTTATAAACAATGAGCGACGGCTAAAACTTTTAGAAACGTACTCAGAGAGGTCATATTTACAATATATTTGAACGAGTAGCCGATTGAAGGGGGCTCACCTATTCTGTATATTTACCTTTTTATTACTCTGCTCTGCCGTTTTTTCCTTTAGAACCTAAAACTATCCAGATCTTCTACCGTCGGTAAATCGGTACTTACTTTAAAATCTGTGCTTCGAGAGTCAAAGTTCAAGAGTAAAGTTACAAGTATCACCATTTTGTTTTAACTAACATCATCAAAAAACTACTCTTCCGAGCGAGTTACCATTACTTATGAGTTACCACCGTAACCCTTACGCCAACGTCGACAAGTTATCACCCTTAAGTCGCAACAACATAGCATCACAGTTAGTTGCAAAATTAATTAGAAAGTTCGCTCGTGAAAATTTCAATATACAGTGCTCCCTCTCTTATTTGTCACTCTGTAATTAATAGCTTCTCCTTATTTAGAGGAGAAGTTGTTCTCCCACTTTTGCTTAGCATTGACTTGGTGGGATATACGTATAGTGGTGATTGCCTTAGCGTCCGTCATCCCCACCAATTCATCTATCTCGCTCGCACTCATTTCTTTTTTCTCGCTCAGTTGAATTTGCTCATAAGCGTCCGGGCACTTTCTTTCTTTGAATAGAATGGAGAGAGAAGTAGAGAAGGAAAGAAAAGAAATACGGATGTCTTATTGGTCTTCACTCTACGTAAGGAGGGAAAGTGCCCGGCAACGACACCACTGTTGCGCGCATATAATGCGCGCATGCATGCAACTTTATAACCTTAAAAAATCGTTGAACTGTGATTTTATGTATTTAGTAAAGGTATGTGATAATTCTGTAATTATTATAGAGTGTACATGTTAGAATAATACGTTATAATTGTATGTCGTAATTATAGGATCTAACTAAAGTGTCTGTAGTTACATACAATGAGTGATTATATTAAAAAAAGAAAATATACGTCGCATCCTTTACATGTGAAATTGAAAGCTATGAAAGAGCTTGAAAATGGTGTGCCAGCTTCAGTAATTGCAAACACACTCAACGTAAATTTATTGACTATTAAAAGTTGGGAAAAAAATAAAGATAAATTAATTCAGTGGCAGGATGAACACGATGATGCAATATTAAAAACTAATAAGCGTATGCGAAAGATTAACAATGATCTTGTTGACAAGGCAACTTGGATCTGGTTCAAAGAAAAGCAAGCGGCTGGTATTCCAGTGCAAGGAGTGCATCTTCAAATTCAAGCTCAATATTTCCATACAGTCTTGAAAGGACAGGGCCAGTTTAACGCTAGTAATGGATGGTTGCATAAATGGCAGATTCGTCACAACATTCGTAGTGTTACGATTTGTGGCGAGAAATTATCCGCAGACAAAAATGCAGCTGAGAATTTCAAGGTGGAATTTTCACAGTATATTAATGAACAAGACTTATCACTTGATCAGATATTTAATTGTGACGAAACTGGTCTCAATTATAAGTTGCTACCTAAAACTACTCTCTCTTCAACATCTGAAACTAGTGCATCTGGTTTTAAGGGCAAAAAAGAGAGAATTACTGTAATGGCGTGCAGCAATGCCTCTGGATCTTTGAAGCTACCGCTCGTAGTAATCGGTAAATATGCAAAGCCGAGAGCAATAAAACATCTAACATCACTTTCAGTTTATTATAAGAATCAAAAAAGTGCGTGGATGAATAAAGAGATTTTCACCGAATGGTTCCAATGTGAATTCGTTCCACGAGTTACTGAGTTTTTAAAAATCAAAGGTCTTCCGCTGAAAGCTGTTCTGTATGTCGATAATTGTACTGCTCATCCAAACATTCTATCAAAAGATAATATTATCTCTCGATTTTTTCCACCTAACACAACTTCTTTAATCCAACCGATGGATCAGAGTTGTCTCCAATGTTTGAAGCTACAATATCGTCAAAAGCTAATGACATATATTATAGATTGTGTGAACCGTGGAGAAACTCTTCAAAATAGTTTGAAGAAAATTACAATTAAAGAAGTTATCTTTTGGGCATCGAGTGCGTGGGAACATGTATCACCTGTAACAATTCGGAAGTCATGGAATAAGGTATATTTATAAAATAATGTATATTTAATCTTATTATATATATATTTAATTTATATTTAATCTTATTATACAGGGTGTCTGACAACGAACTATAAAGCCGCCGTGTGTAGGTAGATCGGGTCATTCTGAACAGAAAAGTTATTTACCATTTTGCAAAATTGGCAATATTTATTGAGATATGAATTATTAAATGTAAGCCAATAAGGGCGCGGGGAGCGATGAT
>NW_018022233.1:16852-21347 GCF_002006095.1 Pseudomyrmex gracilis
AATTCATATCTCAATAAATATTGCCAATTTTGCAAAATGGTAAATAACTTTTCTGTTCAGAATGACCCGATCTACCTACACACGGCGGCTTTATAGTTCGTTGTCAGACACCCTGTATATATATATTTAATTTATATTTAATCTTATTATTTATAATTTTGAATTGTTTTTGAAAGTATTTATCTGCCTATCTATCTAATTAACATTTTATAAATTAGTTTTTGTACATTTTTACAGTATTATTGAAATAGAGTATTTTAAGAAACCTTAATAGATATTATAACGTATTAAATAAAAAATGTTTATAATTAAATACTAAAAAGTCTAAAATAAAATATAAAAATATAAAAATAATAAAATCACACAAGTTTACTTTTTAACGATTTTAACAAAGTTACTTTAATTTTGAATGTTTTAGTTAATATCATACAAAGATAGCCAAGTCAATACTGGTGCAATTCACACAACAGCAACAGAATCTTCAAGAAATAATGAAGAAAATCCACGTAATGTTTTATGTAATCAATTTCATGAAATACTTCAACAGACGAACCAATATACGAATTTGCAAGTGTCAGATGTAAATACATGGCTGCAATGTCCTTCATTAATGTTGCCTGATGAGTGTCTTACTGATAAGGAGATCGTTGAATTGATTAAAGACGTTCAAATTGACGAGGCAAAAGTTGATAAAGAAAATGCTAGTCTGTCTCAAAATGAGACACAAGACATTCCAAATGCAATAGTAGGTTTAAATAATAATGTCACTATTTTTGAGGCTTGTAAAGCTTTAAATGCAGTAATTGATTATTGTAAAAATAGTAGATATGAAGAAGAAAATATTGTTTCTTTAAATCATGTCAACGAAAGAATGACAGCTGAGTTACATCAATTGCAATTACATGTAACTTAAATTTTTTATTTATATATCAGTACTAGAATAGAAAGTAAAAAGACTTATTTTTCTTTATAATTTGCTAGTTATACCATGCTAATATAATTTAATGTTAATTGAAAAAAATAATTTGATAGTATTAATAGTACTAATAGTATTTTTATATTAAAAAAAAACAGATATACATATTTTGAATTTAGATTGAATTTTAAAGTTAAAAAATTAAATTAAAAAAGTTGTGTTAACATTAAAAAATTTAATTATAATATTATTATTAAAAATAAGGTATGAGACAGTTATGATTTACCAAAAATTATTTCATAATTAATAGGATTTCAATTAATATAAAGTAGTTTTAATTGATTTAAAGTGATATTAAATTAGACACAAAAAATGAGTTTAAAGTTAGATTTACAGTTGAGAAAAATAAAAAATATTTAAATTTTTGTATGAATATTCTGAAATAAAAGTTGAACAACAATTAAATAACTCAATTATTTTGTTCTCTTTTTTAAAGAAGTCATTTATCATTACTTTCCACTTTTCCCTATCCCTATCCCTATTTGAGGTTATGTTAATCTGTCATATTCAGTGTTGCACAAAAGTAAAGGGAGCATATTGTTTGTGAAGGGAGGTCGGTCGAGACGCGATTGCTGGGTAATTTCCACGCCATTCGTAGAGTTCCCTCCCCACTACTGTCGTGCAATACTGGTCATACTTAACAAAGCTCCACCTCTACCTAAATAGTGGGACACCTCTCTTATTTTTATTTCGTGGCATTCTCTACCCCGGATTGCAAAAATTAGGGAGGGAGCACTGTAGTAGATATAAGATCGATACGAGCAATAAATATAAGTTGACAATGTATAATAACAGATACTTATTTGATAAAACAGACGTTTCGGTTCATGTGTTTGAACCTTTTTCAGTGATAACAAAAAGATCTAAACAAATAGTTAAATATGTAATCGCAAATTCCTTACAATACAGAAAAATAATAAAAACTCGTAACAAAAACTTACGCAAAATAGATAACTCGTGAACTCACAGCATCTTCTATATGTATGAAACTAAAACTGGAAATTAGTCCAATAAATTCAGAAACTGTGCGCTAACGAGAAATCTTTACACAGTATATATATAGAGATATTCCCACTTGTAGTATTCGTCTAAGAATGTCACTAACCCAATGACACAACAACATAAACATATTTATTTTCAATAATGTAAGGAGAAGAATTACAATTTTGATTTTAACAGTTCTAAGAACGAAAAATAAGGTTTAAGACTATCCGCATCTGACATAACATTGATGGAGTTTCCCTGTAACCGAATATAGAGCATTTCTGAAATGGAACGTTTGTAAAAAAATTTCTCCATGTCTAGGATTCTCACATCTTCCCAACCAAAATTATAGCCAGTCTCTAAACGATGTTCACTAACAACAGAAACAGTATTAGAATTTCTGTTGATCTGGTTTTTATGCTCACTTATTCTGGGTTTTAATTGTCTCTTTGTTTGTCCCACATATGAGACATTGCAATCATTACAATTAATCTGATAAACAATATCGTTATTTTGACCATGTGTTAAAGTATCTTTAGAAACCTTCATGAATTTATTTAATTTATGTAAACTTCGGAATGCCAAGAAAATATCTTTAGATTTTTTTAAAAACTTGGAGAAAAAATTAGAAAGACCATTTACATAAGGAGTAACAAAATATTTAACATTCACTTTATTAACAGTTGAAGAAATGGAAATATTATCTATATTCAAATTTAATTTACTGTCAATAAAAAATTTAATTCTATTCCTAATGGTCTTAAAAATAAATTGCAAAAGATAATTATTCTCAAGTAGGATTTTTATCATAAATTTAAAATTACTATCATGAAAGCATGGATCCGATAATAGCATTACTCTATCTACTAAGCATAAAATGGTGCCAATCTTTTGTGATAACGAATGAGAAGAATAAAAATTCAGATATCTAACAGAAAAAGTAGATTTGTGGTGCCAATCAAACTTTAAATCACCATCAGTATTTAAAATTTTAACTTCTAAGAAGCTCAAACAGTTCTTATTTTGGACTCCAATTGTAAATTGAAGTCTGTCATTATAATTGTTAAAAGTGTCTAATAATAATTGTATACAGTCAGGAGGTACTGTCAAAATGATATCATCTACATATCTAAAATAAAAAGAAGGGTTAAAATTTAATTTTCTCATGACTGATTCCTCTAAGTCTTGCATAACAATATCAGCAATTATCGGAGATAATGGAGAACCCATAGGCATTCCAAAAGTTTGTTTATAAATAACATTGTCAAAAGTAAAATAAGTAGATGTCAAGACAAGGTTTAAGGCTTCTAAAAATTCTCTTAAGGGAATCTTGGTGTTTTTCCGCATATATTTCCACCTAATTTTTATACTCTTGATAGCCAGATCTACAGGAATATTTGTGAACAAAGAAACAACATCCAATGATACAAGCAAGTGATCATGTCGCAATTTGGAACCATTAAATTTATTAACTAGATCGAAATTGTTTTCTACATGACTCTTTGCAAAAAGTATACTTTTAAGGATTAATTTATGTAAGAATGACGCGAAGCAGTGTAGAGAGCTATTAATCGATGAAACAATTAACCGAAACAGGTTATCTTTTTTATGAATTTTTGGAATCCCGTGAGCGCGAGGTAACAAGTCATCGCTAGATTTAATAGTCTTATACGTTGAGTCAAGAATATATTTTTTATGAACCCAACTTCTCAGTAATTTGTTAAGACTTTCTTTAATATTTTTAGAAGGATTCTTTTTAACCAAAAAATATGTTGAGCAATCAGAAAGTATAGCCTTTATCTTTTCGAAATAGTTAGACTTGTCAACCGCGACGGTCACATTGCCCTTATCAGCACGTGTAAATAAAACATTAGGTTAATTCTTAATGAAAGTTGAAACATGCTTCTGTCTAGATAATAATTCCTTCTGAATATCGCTCATTCTTCTTGATGCACATAAAAAATTCGTTAAAATAGGAATAAAATGTGATGTAAACGATTCTGCCGTTTTTTTATCAAAAAATCTGAAATTATTTTCAATGTCTTTAATAACCTCAAATAAATTTTTATTCCTAAAAATAGGCATGCTAAAATTGTCTCCCAGTTGTAAAAGTTTGACAACTTCAGAAGGAATGTTACATGAACTTAAATTGACAAACCATTTCTCTTTGATGTCAAAAAGAGAATAAGAAGTCATATTACTAAAACAGTTGGCGTCAATACCAATATGATTGTAGTCAATGCTAGGAGTCATTGGTTTATCATTCTTTGTATAAATAAATTGTTTAGTACATGTCAAAGAATCGTTATTTTTGAGAACATCGGTGTGTTTAACAAGATACGAAATCGGTTCAATTGAATTGTTCTAATTACCCAGCAAACAATTTCTGACTGCGCAGACCTTGGCAACAGAAACTGTGTGCAGAAACGCTACAGTATGGAAACATGCTTTGGTGCTGCCAAAACTGTTAGCACATAGAGACAAAAAACGCAACAACTCTGTTGGCACATACATGAGACTATTGCGGCCAAAATG
>NW_018022233.1:22937-25340 GCF_002006095.1 Pseudomyrmex gracilis
TTTGCTAGTGGCAGACTTGTTATGATTTTGGTCTCATTTTGACATCTCACATGTTTGACAGATATGGTCGCCAAACCATATCCAAATGAGGACACAGATGGATATGGATTTGGTCTACTAATTTCGCCGGCGGTTGGCGACAAAACTGCGACATTTCGCAACCAAATTGTTTGCTGGGTATTGATTTTCACATCAATGAGATTTTCTAGTTTTTTGTTAATACGTGAAAATTGTGATCTGTTAAATCTATGAAGAGCAACATATTGTGTATTAAAGAATTTGAACAAAATATTATTAGGTAAATGTTCATTTATAATTTATAATTTTTCATTTGGTTATTGACATTCTTAGACGAATACGACAAGTGGGGATATCTATATATATATACTGTGTAAAGGTTTCTCGTTAGCGCATAGTTTCTGAATTTATTGAAATAATTTCCAGTTTTAGTTTCATACATATAAAAGATGCTGTGAGTTCACGAGTTATCTATTTTGTGTAAGTTTTTGTTACGAGTTTTTATTATTTTTCTGTATTGTAAGGAATTTACGTTTACATATGTAACTATTTGTTTAGATCTTTTTGTTATCTCACTGAAGGTTCAAACACTTAAACCGAAACGTCTGTTTTATCAAATAAATATCTGTTATTATACACGGTCAACTTGTATTTATGGCTTGTATCGCCCTTATATCTACTATATTGCAAAATTAATAACTAACAAACTAAAGGAGATAGAAAAAAACGGTTTGCGCTATAATTCTCAGCACATCAAACTGCAAAACACCAGCCCGGTTTGAACATTCTAGGTTTTGTTTTTAACAATCGAATGTTTAAATAATAAAAATTAGTAAACTTTTATTACGTGGTATTTTGCATCTAACTAATATAAAACGAGACCCGAAAACCATTTTGCTCTAACTTGTATCGTTCTCGAAATATTNAATTTGTTAACTTTCACTCTTTGTCATAAATCGCAGAGTAGCCGATTGAAGGTACCTGCAAAATTAGTTTCAAGCTATCTTTTCTGGTTCTTGAGATATCCGCGATTGGCGAAAAGAACTATGTATCGTTAAATGTAGAATATTAAAATAAAAATATTAATATTAAAATGCGCATATTCGTTATTCATAAGCTTTATTGTAAAACCGCATTTTCGGGAACTTTCCAATCACTGAATTAACATAGGTTGTAAAATAATAGAAAGAAAACCTTCGTTGTGCGTGATTCGTCGCGCGTGGACTTGACGTGAGGTACTACCGTGTTTCTTGATGATTTTCTCTTTCTCTAACTTTCTTCTTAAAACGTGCTCGTTAAACAACACCATCTGGTAGCACAAATGAACATGCACATTCCTGAGTGTCCCACGACGATAAAAACGTTTCTTAATCGTGATTTACACATCTATTTTTCATCTTATTCATTATCTTTGTTCAGAAGCCACAAACACACAAAACGCAAGAATACTTTTTTTTGTAATGTTTCATTCTGAAGCGAATGAGACTAAAACGAAATTAATCGGTTCAGTCGTTCTTGAAAAATAGTCTTGTAAAAAACTTCCCATTTTCTCAGTTACTGAATTTTGCGTATATAAGAGGCACGGTGTGCTCGCGCAGTTCGAGCGCCACTTCGGTGCGCGTGAACTTGGCGCGAGGCACTATCTCTTGATACTGAATTGAGACGGAATCCGATCAACAAGATTCTCGAGGGTTTACACGTGCTTCTAAAGAGATGGAAAGTTAAGGGGTACATTTCTTTTAATGTGTGTGTGTGTGTGTGTGTGTGTGTGTGTGAATACACTTACCTTAATGTTACTAAAGCGGTTTTACTGAGAGCATACGGCCTCCCTAAAATTCATAAATTGGATTGTCTCTTGAGAATAATTGTCTCGTCTATTGACACCTCTCTCCATCGGTTAGCAGTTTTTTTACATCGCATAATTTACAAGAGTCTTCCTAATGCGCCTAGTTATGTAGCCAATAGCTTTTCTCTTGTTGAGAGATTGTCTGGCGTTTTTTTGGATGACTGATTCGATTTGATTTTGCTGGATGTTATATCTCTCTTTGCAAATGTTCCGATTGAGTTGGCGGTCAGTGGACTTACAAAAAGATGGCACTTTATTACTAAAAAAACATCATTACCTCTTGAGGAGTTTTTGACCGGGATCCGTCTAAGTAGTACGTGGCCACGTATGGCGCGTCAAAACAAACCCCCTCCACCTGGCCCCCCCACCACTTCTGGCGCCATTGCCCCACCATAGTGGATTTCCCCCTCCCTTGGTGGTGACTGGCCACGCCCACTGGAGGGGATGGAGAAGTGACATGATTTATGACCCCTAAATTTTTTATAAATTTTTTATAAATTTTTATAATTTTCTAAAAATGTGTATTTTAAATTTTTTTT
>NW_018022234.1:0-2443 GCF_002006095.1 Pseudomyrmex gracilis
TTCTTTTGTCGCAATGTGTTGAATTCTATTTGTAATTGTGTAGTGCTTTGCTTGGCAGAATACGTAGTTTCTATTTCTGCCTTTAACTGACCAAAATCGCGAATGTCCTTTGTCTCGAAGTCAATCAACGCCTGCCCTCTCAGCTTGGTTTGCAATACTGCTTGCAAGAGAGCGGGTTCCTCCGCAGGGTTGACCATTCTCTCTGCGTACTCGCACGCATTCAAAAATTCTCGAACTTGCTCGGGTAACTTTCCAGTAAACGTCGGTATCATTCCGACCACGTCTTTTAATTTCAGACTACCGTTGTATAACACGACGCAATTTTTTACGTCGTCAGCTGTTCTTCCGTACGTCACATTTAACTGTTCGCTCGGACGTCTGTACACGTGCTGCGTCATCGACACACCCGTTCCGCGTCCGTGTGTCTCGCGGAGTCCCGTCAGCCGTCGGTCCACCGCGTCTATACGCGAACTTATTGCTTCCAATGACCGCACTACCTACTGTAGCATTGCGTCAGCGAGGCTGTGATTTCGCCTACTTGTTCCCGCGGCTCCGCGCCCTGCGGTGCCGCCCGCAGACAACTCGCTACGCATTCGGGAAATTCCGCGTTACATTTTTTTGCGAGCCCGGTTTATATATTGTTCGTCAAGTTTCTGATCCATACTTTTGTTATTCATTCCGGCCTGCTGTCTTGTGTTAAACAACTCGCTCTGATACGATACCAACGAGTACCCGCATCTGTGAGTTTCGTTGTCCGAAGCTCTATCGCGTTCCAAACCTTGTGAACTACCGATAATGCTTCTATCCAAGTCGAAAGAAAACTCACGCTCGGCAATTATTAGGTGCGCAACTAGGTTCCCGCTGTTTGTCAATAAATGGCTCTAGCAGTAAGTGCTGGTCGATTTTGATATATCCAAAACGTCACGAGCCAAGCTTAGACATATGGTAAACAAACCGCTATGACACGTTAGTGATTTTGTTTTGGCGTCATATACTTTTGGTTGTGTGAAAATGTCTGATTTTGTACCAAATAATTGTCATTTGCGGAAAGTGTGGATTTTCTTATTTCATTTGAAGAAAACGGCGGCTGAAGCGCATCGAGAGCTCCAAAAAGTTTAAGGAGATGCTGCTCTAAGTGAAACAACGTGCCATGATTGGTTCCGTCGCTTCAAAGACGGTGATTTTGATGTTGACGACCGTCCGCGTGAAGGAAGGCCAAAAACCTTCAAAGACGCTGAATTGGAGGCATTGCTCGATGAGGATCCATGCCAAACGCACAAACAGCTTGCTTCAGCATTAGGAGTTACCCGCCAAGCCATTTCCAAGCGATTGCATGCGCGAAAAACGGCCACAATACAAGCAGAGGCACAAAAAAGTGATTCTATTGCATGACAACGCTCGGCCTCATGTTGCCAAACCTGTTAAAACCTACGTGGAAACGCTCAAATGGGAAGACCTACCCCACTTGCCATATTCCCCAGATATTGCGCCGTTCGATTATTACTTGTTCCGTTTGATGGCACATGGTCTTGCTGATCAGCAGTTCCGCTCATATAAAGACATCAAACAATGGCTTGATTTGTAGATAGCCTCAAAAGACGAACACTTTTACCGTAACGGTATTTGAGCTCTGCCAGAAAGATGGGAAAAAGTTGTAGCTACCGATGGGCAATACTTTGAATGATTCATTTGTAACCATTTTTTCACAATAAAGTTGCATTTTCAAAAAAACAGCGAGAATTTAGTTGCGCATCTAATACATAGGGCGATAACTCCTCATCGCTATCGTAATCTAACACCACAGGCCGCCTAACTATATTTACTCCTTGATACAACGCGGTCGGTACAGTTCTTGGTTCCTGCACCGGTGCTAAATTTCTGACTCGACTTGCCCGTGCAGATTGCGTTTCGCGCTTTTCTCGTTCGATTTGTCGTAGTAGCCAATTACCGAACATTCGTGACGTTCCGCGGTTTACAAACTAATTACTTAAGATTTACAGTAGTAGATACATTCTCTCGCTGTCTTAGTCTACCGCTTCTGCTGACGCTGCTCTGCCGTCGTATTTCTGCTGACGCTGCTATCTTGCTAACTGCTCGGCTGCTGCCGTCGCGTGCCGCTACGTCTCCTCGAAGCTTGTTGTCTTTCCCGAACTTCCTTCCCTTCTGCCCTGCACTGCCCTTGTACTTGTGACCTCTGAACCGTTCGTCCGACGGCTGCTTTCGTCATTGTCTGCGCCTCTGCCTTGGACCGGTACTCCTTTCCTCTGCTTTCAGACGATTTCGCTTGAGCTAGCTATCCTTGCTGCTCCGCTTCACGTCGTTATCTGCTGCTAGCTGCAGTAGGTCAGTGTTTACCGGGCGTGTTCCGTTTGACCACAGTACGATTCGACACCGCTCGATTCGACACAGATTTATTCGACACCAAATTATTCGACACCGTACG
>NW_018022234.1:9445-10925 GCF_002006095.1 Pseudomyrmex gracilis
GTGTCGAATAATTTGGTGTCGAATAAATCTGTGTCGAATCGAGCGGTGTCGAATCGTACTGTGGTCAATAGAGTATCACCCGTGTTTACCGCCTGCAACCTGAGACCGAGATACACCTCTCTGTCTCTCTTGCGCTTCAAATTCTTGAACACCTTTACTGACTTGCATTTTTTTTTGTTTCAGATACCGGAATTCAACGCCAACTATGTACTAATGTACCAGAGCGCTTTTTTTTAAATAAACCTTTTTGCGAGCTTTCCTTAGAGTGTTTTTTTTTACACGCTGCAACCCTCTTTGTTGTTTCCGTTGCGGTATCTTTTCCCTCTTTCTTCTTCGCTTTCCGTGTGCTCGAAATCCAGATAGATCGTTTTCTTCTTCAAGAGTTTGATCTATCCCACAGTGTGACCAGATCTGGGCCGCTTTTTCGCGCATGTGCGATGGCTGCGACACGGCGAACGCAGCGACGTGCTTCTGTTTAATAAAACAATATGCCGTATGGCACCCATTCCAAAAATTAAAAAAATTAATTATTATTTTTCAAAAAAATAAAGTATATTACCAGATCTGTGTATATTAAAAATGGCAGTTATAAAATAGAAAAGAATTATGCAATATATTACAAAAGATAAACGGTAAATATATAGAAAAGATCACCCCCCTCCGATTTCAATGAGCTTGACATATGTTGTCAAGGACACCTTCCTGAGTAACAATCCGTAAATTTTAGCCGTCGCTCGTTGTTAATAAAAAAGTTATGAACAATTGAAGTTTGAAAACTAAGTTTGCCAATTTTTGCTAGTAACTGAAAATTTGGAACCATTTACAATTTGTAATTATGTATGTATGTATGTAAAACTAAGTTTGCCAATTTTTGCTAGTAACTGAAAATTTGGAAACATTTACAATTTGTAATTATGTATGTATGTATGTATATGTTAGCGTCAAAGCCCAAGAATGTGTCAATCAGACTCAATAGGATAGAGTAGTATTAAAACAAGACTAATTGTTTCATGATCTTTCTGTCGGTGTTGTAAACGTGTAGGCAGGGGGGCGCAGCCCCCCTGCAACCCCCTAAAATCTAACCTAACCCTAACCTAACCTAAACTTTTCTTTCTGCACTCCCCCTTGCAAAATTTTTACTCATTTCTATTGATATGTAGTAACACAGGGTAGGTTAGAGTTAGGTTAGATTTTAGGGGGGCTGCAGGGGGGCGCAGCCCCCTTGCATACACGTTTACAACACCGACAAAAAGATCATGAAAGAATTAGGATGTGATCCCATGCACTGTTATTTTTTGCGTAACGCGTACCGCGTAATCAGAAATTACGTGTTTAATATAAAACATTTACTTCGGATATTGACTAGTCAATTCTAAAATTGACGGGACTACGGGCTGTGACGCTACATATACATTTATATATACATATTCTATATATATGTATATTTATGTATGTGTAAATATATATATATTTATATGTA
>NW_018022234.1:11075-12920 GCF_002006095.1 Pseudomyrmex gracilis
TGTATGTAGGTACATCATAATATAGCCTTAGTTTTCAAACTTCAATTGTTCATAACTTTTTTATTAACAACGAGCGACGGCTAAAATTTACGGATTGTTACTCAGGAAGGTGTCCTTGACAACATATGTCAAGTTCATTGAAATCGGAGGGGAGTGACCTTTTCTATATAATTACCAGATAAACTAAGATATATGAAAAAGGGTTGGGGATATAAAAATATGTAATTTGAACACTTTTTTTTAAATAAAAATAAATATTTTATTTGGCACAAAGTCTAAAGAATACCAACATTTGTTGCAAGAGTAAAGAAAAGTGCCTGAAACCTTACTGTATCCAAAACAAAATACACAACATTTTTTACAATTTAGAAACAGTTACTAATAATCTAAATATATAATAAAATATAGTGTATCTAGAAACATTTATAAACTAAAAATATAACTAATATTCTAGAATAAAAAACTAATTTTATCTAATATATTTAAGAATAAAATTAAAGTAACATTTTTGTATCATTTAAAAAAACAAGTGACTTAGAATTATCACAGAAAATAATGGAAAAAGTAACTTTTATCACAGAAATCAATTTATAAATAATTTTACATAATAAAATAGAAATCAAAACAGAATAATGTACATATACAAATATATATAAGTATTTATGTGTAATAAACTGAAAAGAAAACAATAATTAATTATATTGCACAGTTAATTATATTGCAAAAAAAGTATAATAAATAACCAAAAAATAAACTAAAATTAATAATAATTAAAAACAAAAAATGAAGCATATCAAGTAATCAAGTACCATCAAAACTTTAGCGCCCATAACGTGTCGCATGTTGTTGTTATGATACGTCACTGTATCGCCTGTTCCCACCGTCGCACAGTGTAACGGCCCGCGTTCAAAAATAAAAACATTGTATATTGAATATTTGTATTTTACTTCATTCCCTTGGAAGAAAACATTTCTCTGACATATAAAAGTCATAAGTTAGTAACGTAAATAATAGATTGAAGTCAATCAGTACGTTCAAAGACGTATAAGATCGCGCACGCCTGACAAGCTAACGCATAGCATAGTTTTATCTTTTAACTTTTGGTAAGTTAACAAGTTATTATTTGACTTTTTTTTGACAATAACTATAAAATGCTGCATTTTAATGTTTTAATAATTAAGAAGTCTCGCATTTAAAAACATGGGTAAGTTTTATTGATTTAAACTTTATTTTTTTTTCATATTTTTTGACTTCTCGAGAGAATTAAAAAAAAACGATACATATCGATTCTTCCATTTTTTGATCAAAATTAGTTCTTTTTATGTATTTTAATGTGGTATAAATTTTATTTGCTCCTGAGTGCTCCTCGTTGAAATAATTTATTTTAGAATCGAAAAGCAATAGCGATCTGTTCGAAGTTTGGCGAGACACGCCAAAAGAGACAAGACATGCTGCTCTGTCTCGAAAAATAGTGNGCGTATGTAACTTGGGCGATTTATCCGATGAAATGAGAGAGACAGTAAATAAATTCATACAATTAATTTGTTTGGAAATACAAAGAAAGTGGGATCGATGTGGTAGAGGATATGACGAATTTTTGAAGAAACACGATGCTTGGCTGGTGAAAAGCATTAAGTTACCTGATGCAATTCTAAATAATATACCCGGATCTAGTGGAAATCAGAGAGGAAGACCGCAAGTACCTTTCGAGAAAGCATCGTTTTCCACAAAAAAGCGAAGAGTTGCAGACATAATAAACTCAAAATCTTCGAGTGAAATAGCATTTGCTGCTCATTTAACATCTCAAAATGAAGAGTGGGAGTCTTTTGCCCACGTTGCGATTGC
>NW_018022234.1:14117-15899 GCF_002006095.1 Pseudomyrmex gracilis
ATCGCAACGTGGGCAATCGCAACGTGGGCAATCGCAACGTGGGCAATCGCAACGTGGGCAATAGTCACTGTGGGCAATCGCAACGTGGGCAAACGGGACGCTCCCCAAAATGAAACGTCTACAGTCAATCACTTGAAAAAAATGTCATCACTGCGAGCATTAGCGCTATATATGAACTTACGTCTTAGTTTTCGTAAATACAACGTACTTAGAAGTACAATTAATAAATACAGCCCAAATCTTCTACCGTCCTATTATGTCCTCAAAAATACGCAACAAGAACTTTTACCATCCATTTATACATCANAAATTCACGCGGAAATAAATTTTCAAAAACTACTTGAAAAAACTGTAATTTCCATATTAAAAATTATTGATATTAGTATATCTCGACCAGTTAAACTGATTTGTAAGTGAGGGTTTAATGGCAGTTTGGGACATAGTAGATACAAACAAAGATTTAATGAATCATCTGAAAACACAGATGAATTCCTCTTTCTTTCTGCATTTGTTCCACTACAATTAATTGATACCAATCAAAATGTTCTATGGTAAAACTTAACACCTTCATTGACATTTTGTCGCTCACTTAAATTCATATTTGAAAAANAATCATCTCTATTAGTTGAATCTGAACGAACAAGAATGGAAGGCTTAATAAATAATATGATATCGAGCACAGTAGTTGTCAACGGGAACACTTGGGAAATTTCGTATTGTATGTTCTTTACTATGACGGTAGTGTTTGCAATATTATAAGTGGAACTAATTCTACACAAGTATGCTATATTTGCGGTGCTACTCCAAAACTGATGAATAANGAATCAGTTATTAATTTAACGTAAAATATAGAATATTATAAATATGGATTATCTTCTCTTCATTGCTGGATTCGATCTTTTGAATGTTTGTTGTATATTGCATACAGACTTCTTCTAACAACTTGGCAAGTAAGAGGAAACGCAGCAAAAAAAAATTTTTGCTGAAACTAAATGCAAAGTGCAAAAAGCATTCAAAGAAAAAATAGATCTATTGGTTGATATACCAAAGCCTGGATTTGGATCAACCAACAATGGTAACACAGCTCGTAGGTTTTTTGAAAATCTAGGTCTTAGTAACAAAATTACAGGTATAAATATTTCTTTGATTATTAATTTAGGGACTATTCTTAAAGTAATTTCAAGTGGAAAAGAAATTAATTTACAAAAATTTAAAACTTTGATTAATGAAACAAAAACAATTTATTTAGAAAATTATTCATGGTACTATATGCCCATTTTGTTGCACAAATTATTAATACATGGGCCCGAAATCATTTCTTTTTTTATTACACCAATAGGCCAATTATCAGAAGAAGCATTAGAAGGCAGGCATAAAGATATAAGATATTTTAGAGAACATCATACTCGAAAAACTTCTCGTTGCGATACTAATATGGATTTGATGAAAATGCTCCTTCTTTCATTAGATCCTTATTTATTGTATTCGAGGAAAAATACTTATTATAAAAAGAAAAACCTAGACAAAACTGTGATAGAATATCTAGTTTTAAAAGACAATGACCTTCAAACTTCTCTAGATTCAAGTGATAGCAATGAAGATGTACATACATAATACTAATAATAAAACAGTTATGATTAAAAATTATTTAAACATTAAATTTTATTCAAAAAATTTTTTATTTTATTTCTTATTTATTTATATGTTAAATATGTTAAATATGTTAAATATATTTAATATGTTAAATATGTTTCTTATTTATTTATATGTTAAATATGTTTA
>NW_018022234.1:16565-23173 GCF_002006095.1 Pseudomyrmex gracilis
TGTCGAATAATTTCGTGTCGAATCGTACGGTGTCGAATAATCTGGTGTCGAATCGTACGGTGTCGAATAATTTGGTGGCGAATAAATCTGTGTCGAATCGAGCGGTGTCGAATCGTACTGTGGTCAATAGAGTATCACCCCTGCTATCCCACCGCTGCCACCAATTGGGCTGCGTTCGGAAAACGCGCTATCAGCGCTGTTGCATCATTCTATCTTTATTGCTCATTAGATGTATTACAAAGATAGAATGACGCAATAGCGCTGATAGCGTGCTTCCCGAACGCAGCCTTGTTATACCGCCGCGGCGATACTTGAGTTCTTTTAGGATCTTGTGAGCAGGTGCGAGAGAAAGAGGCTAGTCTCCTTAGGTTTTCAAATGGTTTATTCCGTCTTTCCTTACAATTTCTTATTGCTAAATTATGCTGATAAGACGACGGCTCGGAGACTCTCTCGAGTTCCGCCTTTGTTTTTATATACAACTTTGTACCAGCTCTTGGTCAGGTCTCTTGACTAATCAGAACGTGGCGCGAGCTTCGTAGGGCAACGCGCTTGTCTTCAATTTTGACACCGTTTCCTGTAAACGGCTTTGTTGCTCACTCAGCTGACTAAGCAAGTTGCTTGTGTTTAGCTCGGTGCAACCGGGCGTTCTCGAAACGCTTACTATAACTAACTCGCAATCGCGTTGTACCAATGTGATTGCGCCGCCTTTACAACTTACTCTTTGTCGTTGTGACCTCAACTATTTCTTAATTACTAACTACTTTTCTGGTCACAACACAAACCGCAAAGCAATATTCTAAAGCAATATTTCATTATTTTGCGCATTTATGTTCATAAAGAAATCTAATATTTTGTCATATTATATTTGTAGAATTTTATAAAGA
This sequence comes from Pseudomyrmex gracilis, assembly GCF_002006095.1. NCBI lineage: Eukaryota > Metazoa > Arthropoda > Insecta > Hymenoptera > Formicidae > Pseudomyrmex > Pseudomyrmex gracilis. Next base: position 17,450 of record NW_018022234.1, read on the forward strand.
CCTAAACTGAAGGGTGAAACGTTATTATGTTTTATTTATATACATGAATAAATAATATTTCCATCACATATCGCACAACAACACCTGTGTTTTTAGTTCCAACTGCTTGTCACATTTGAAATTTAAATATTCCAAAGGTAACTTCCCAATGATTTGTTTTAAGTATTTTTGCTATTGATAATAGATTCAAATAATTCATATTTTCCAGCTTTATTTATATACTTGGTGACGTACCATGTAAGCAATGTTAACTCTTCTCACCGATAAATTGTATATCCATATTTCCTTCCCACGCAGTAAGAAGAACAGGATTATAATCATTTATATTAAATTCATTTTTCTCGTTGTTTTCCCCTCCCTCGCGGCATCTTAAAGAATCCCGCGGGATAACATATCGAACTTGCGACATCTCTTATGTTCATTGTTTACGTGACAGAACGAGGAAATCCAAAACGACATCTACGTACAACTTTACGTCCTATCTTCTTAGAGCGGAGACAATAATTGTTATGTACAGTGCGGAGCACCATATCGTGCGCCGTAAGGAGAAGCAGTTCTCCTCCAGCCGCCTTCTACTACCACGCGCCAGCGGTCCAAGATTGAATCCATATATCGGCACGGTTACCGATGATACATACCGACGCGGTTACCAATAATACCGACAGGCATATGTTACCATAAAATTATCGCGAACATTGAAAAAAGTAACTCTGCATTAAAAGTGACTTCAATAAATTATATCAAATATTTATTTATTTAAGTATTAGCTTTTACGTGGTATAAGAAACTTACTTACGGTAAGTGTAAAAAAGTAAAATATATTTAGGTAAGAGAGTAAAACACCATGACAATAGATAAAGTGACTTCAATAAATTATATCAAATATTTATTTATTTAAGTATTAGCTTTTACGTGGTATAAGAAACTTACTTACGGTAAGTGTAAAAAAGTAAAATATATTTAGGTAAGAGAGTAAAACACCATGACAATAGATAAATGTTATAATAAACCAATTATTAAAATATTAAAAAGAAAAAATAAAACACTTCAATAGATTTGTATAATAAAAGTGTTAAATATTTTTTAAAACATCAACAGTAAAAACTACTATTGACAGCCCACAAGAATTTGCTCTACCCACAAGCTAACAGACGCAAGGGGCAAGGAGAATCGTCCGTCCGCTCCAATCAAGTTCTTCTATTAGTTTGGCAGTGGGAATATCCCCACCACCTCGACAGAACCTACCTAATAGAAGAACTTGATTGGAGTGGACGGACGATTCCTCTTGCCCCTTGCGTCTGTTAGCTTGTGGGTAAAGCGAATTCTTGTAAGCTGTCAATAGTAGTAAGGAAATATTATAATAGTTATGTTTATATATAAATATATATACTGTGACGTTTTTCAGAGTTCTTCGGGATTTCTCGCGTCGTCCCGTCCGAAACGGAAGTGCGAAATCGGGACACGAACGGAAGTCCGCGAGATCGGGAACGTCTACAGCGGCAAAAGAGAAAAGGGTGGTAATCCGAGCACACCACTGCGCCGAGCCGACGGATCCTTGGTTGGAATTTTGGGCGCCAGACGCGTAACCGCGTCAAAATGTGCGTCGCTCGACACAATGAGCCGACTAGCTCTATTTGAAACGGAGAGGGGGTGGGTCTGACAATAAATAAACAAGGCTGTCCCAAACGGATCTTGGATTAGGATCGCAATTAACCACACTGCAGATAGAGATAAAGAAATAAACAATTTATTATAACATCGCGGAATGAGAGGCGACTTCGCGAAAATAACAAAAAAAAATACAAAATAAAGTTCATCGATATGATACGGCGAGATCGCTTTGTCGCGGTGGTGAGTGATTACAAAAGAAAATAAAGTAAAAAAAAATACTAAAGTACAGGGACAATTACCAAGGCACTTTAACCAGAAGCGTGATCTATCGCAGGACCAATTTCGTATCTCCACTCGTGATAACGAGAACGCTACGTCGTCGCGCTGACTTCACATTAGCTATACGTTGCTAGGCGGTATGATAGGCAAGAAAACAAGCGTGTTACTCAAAGCCTTCCTGAAGCTGAAAGCGTTGGAATTGATTAAGCTGGCCATGTCGTGCACTTACCACTAGACGGGTCAAGGCGGATCGCCAAATGTAATATCTACGCCGTGAGACTTACTTGAATTTGCAGGGGCTGGTCAGGCTTATACCGCGGCCATGCACGGCGCGAAGCTCTCGCCGAATTTCCGTCCCCAGGTCGCAGGGTACTTTGGCAACCAATTCAAAAGCAGCAAGCACGAGCCAAATAGCCCACCTGAGCAAAGCGCTCGCGAAGTCGGAAGAGCTTGTTGAATCTCAAATCGGAATGACGGTAGACGTCTCCTGTTTCAACGGGCGAGCCCGCCGTGGAGTTCGTTCCCCGGAACGAGAGCTAGGTGCTCTTTAATCCGACAGATCCCCTAATACGGTACGATAGGACTCTTTGATTCGGTACGATAACGGTACGAAATTCCCCTGTTATAGCTCTTCCGAATCGCTTACCCTTTGCTCTCGGCAGATCACTCGGAAAATCGACACCAAAATGCCGTAGAGAATTTAATAGCGGTACGATAGAATAGTGCAAAAGATTAATACAGCAGCAGATGACAAATAAGCTGGAATTAGTACGCAGGACGCAACATGTTACGATAGCGTTAAATTCAGAATACGATACTCGGTACGGTATTCGGTACGATGATCGGTACGATACCCGGTACGGAATATGGCGGTCGCGAAACGATACACTAGACAAACACTTGTACTCGCGAGACACAACGAAATAACGAGAATGCTGCTTGGCGCGTTACTAGAACTCCAGGGCTTGTATCACTCAATAGAGTAATTATGCGACACGCACTTAGACCTACGAATTAATACCACAAAGCCCCGTGGAATCCGATTCTAGCCGCTGCCGAAAGTCCGAAACTATGGCAAAGGTTAGGTCCTTGCCGGTATTAAAAGGCGAAATTCAGCGACTAGCCTCGACACGAGACTCGAGTAACGCGGATTTGTGGCTCACAAATTAACGAGGACACCTCACCGTACGTCGTTGTTCTTTTCCATCCAGCAGAATAGCCCAAAACTCTTCGTTAAACAATCGATCGTCGGGAGTGCCGTTAGTGCGTCCGTCCTGTTCGGTAGGTAACGACCAAGAGAGCGAGGATCGAGATCGATTCGGGATCAATGCGTCTGAGCGCGCTAGGATCGCGTAGAGTAGATCGCGGCGACCAATCAGATCTCGAGGGGCGCCACACGCGACGCAATGCTCGCGCTCGGCGGCAGGACCCGCGGCCGCAAAATTCAAATTAGTACCGGGCCCTCACTAGCAAAAATGTAAGCGGCGGAGATTTCCAAGCGCTGGATTCCGCAAATGTAACAGAGATGCAGCATGCGGTAGCGTAACAGGGTAGTAGGTGCAGGTTAGCAGCGGAGGTTTGCAGCAGGCCTTTCCGATGTGAAAAGAAGGTCAAAGCTGTCTCCATCGTCGGGTGTTCGCCTCGCTTCCTCGGCTTCCCAGCGCCAAGGTTCGCTGTCCTCGTCGCTGTCTTCTTTTTCGCCGCTTATTCCCGGAGACTCACCCCTCTGGTCGTCGTGCGAGTGCCTAGCTGCGACTTCACGCACACCCTTTTCTCTTGTTTTCTCTCGCCTTTTATCCACAATCGACCGCTCCTGATATCTCCTCTAGTAGTGTGTTCTCGGTGTGGTGAGGCGCCAAGAGCATACAAAAAAAATAATAAGAATAAGCAACTATATCTAGCGCACGCAAGCAAGCCCTGAAGGATCCTGGCGCTTCCCGGACGGTTCGCACCCCCGGACTCCCGTGATCATAAGAGCTTTTTGTGGCGAGGGAGGAACGGCGCGACTACTACGTCACAATACATATATAGTTGTATATGTATTTAAAAATTTAACAAAAAAATGATAATAACAAATAATGTGTGTGTATGAAAAGATAAGAAGAATGACACAAACAATTACTTTATATAATTTTGAAGCAGTTACGCGAGATTTTATTTTATAGGGTTGCGCTCAAAAATGTTCTTCTGTCAAATATATATTTATGGTTCTGACAAAAACCGTTTAATGTCTGTGATATATCTTGATTCAGCATTTTACAAGTTACATGTTGCAAAATAAAGTTGGAAATTTCTTCAGTGGACAATTCTCCTATGATCGGTGGATTTTTTATCCAAATTAATAAATGAAAATGTTGTATACCTCTATCTTGATATTCTCGTCGCCAGAGGTAATGAGTTACTTCTCCAATTGGATGATCTTTTGAATACATAAAATCGAGCATTGCTTTGAACTTATTATCTAAAAACCTCGATGTTGACACTAGATCTTTAGCAACAAGTACACTAGTACATAACGAGGAATCGTGCCATCTGTTTACTTCACGAATATATTCTCCTAAATCATCCCATAACCATTCGCTGGGACTTAATGTTAAAAACCATGTTGCAGGTCCATAATGCTGCGTCATGCAATTTAAATTACTTCTCGGTTTTTGCCAATATTGTTCTGTATTTCTTAATTCGGAAAATATTGTACTCAAATTAGATTTCAATAATTCTTTCGACATTGCTTCTGTTACGTCCTGGACTCCACGGGCTCTTTCATTTTGCTACAGAATATAATTATTAAATCTAACGATAATTCTAGGAAATAATTCTTGTAACAAATTCCTGGAAAGAAAAACAAGAGCCAGCCGAGATAAGATAGACAAGTCCGAACCGGGTGCCATGTTATAAACAAACCTAGCCAGACGTCATATTATAAACAAAATCTAACCGGTATCGATGAGAAAAGGTTATTGTCCTTCCGAAAGGAATGCGATGAACAAAGACTCTCTGTACGCAAGCTACGCGCTCGGAAATTTTGGGCATGACGCAGCGGCTCTCGCGACTCTGGAAAGGAAATCGAAAATCAAGGAGCTAGAGTTGCGATTCGCAGACATAAACAAGATAGGCCACATACCGATAAGCAAGATCTAAACGCACAATGATCCTATCGATCCGGAGAATCAAACGAAAAGGGAAAAGGTCTTTGCCCCGGCGGTCAACGAACGAAAGGGCAAAATTTCGAGAAAAGACGATGGAGAAGGGAAGATCAACCCGCAGGTATAAAAGTCCTGGATGCTCGATCGAGCATTCAGTATTCATTCATTTTTTCTGGCATTAATTAATCAGTATGCAGTTTTTCAACACAGTCCGATCTTCAGAGAGTAACTTCTCGCAATAGAGTCAGTGATTAACAATTAATCGGTCAGTCAGTTTAAATCAAAGAAATTTTCGCAAACTTCTCATTCGTCGAACTTGCTGAAGGTGCCGCCGGTTTCCCTTGCGATTATCTGCGAGCAGCGTGAATCCAACCGGAACAACTACGACCAATCACCGAGCGACTTTGCCAATTTCCAGCATTGCTATCACCAAAGTATATCACCCAATACATTGTAAGTCTCACTAATACAGACTCATACATCTTTCGCATTTCAATATGAGCAGCAGTCAAGATCATCAATTCTTACAACCAATTCTAATTCTCGATACACAACGTAATGTAATGATTCCGAGTACCGTAATAACAATAGTGAACATTTATCTAATAGTAGTTATATAAGTAGAGTTCTAACTCTGGAGCTCCGAGGGGGGTGCGGGGTATGACGTCACAGGGGGAAGGGTGACGTC
>NW_018022234.1:23237-30220 GCF_002006095.1 Pseudomyrmex gracilis
TAAACCAAATGTTTAGACTGTTACTTTTGTAAACTTGTTTTTCGACCTATTGTGAACTTGTGATCTCCGGATCATATAGTGGGGATATCTTTATATATATGCTTGTTGTTAGTTTTCTTGTCAGTACACAATATTTGTATTTCATCGTCATGTTCGATTGACATTATTTTGTTATATTGAAACGATGTGTTAAACTATTTGAGTGAGTTTTATTATTTTGTTATTTTTTAATTTTATTGAAGTGTTTTTTTTTGCGCTAATTATATATTATTTCCATTAGATGTAACAATTATTACACTGAAGAAGGTCCAAAATTGTGGACTGAAACGTTTGTTTTTTTGTGTCTTTTTGAATAAAGACTATTGTTCATACGCTGTCATCCTGTATTTTATTGCTCGTATCGGCCTATTAATTAATTTGAACTTTTCACGAGTGATTGTTTGATTACAAAATTTTATATATATTTTATATATTTTTGTAACAATGTATAAACATACAAGATTTTACGTGGCGTAAGTTATTGATATCATTTCTTTCGTAGTATAGATCTTGTAGAGGAAGATTTTTATAGTAATACTTTTTTTAAAGATACGAATTGCGCGTGTACTTGGCGCCTTCTTTTACCTTTTTTTGAAAAGGTATAATTTGTCCGGCATATAATACTCAAATATTATAAGTATTATAGTCATTTACATTTGTACTTAATGCTTCTTCTATGCTTGCAGGTTCCTCGACGCGAGTACATTGCACTCCATTGATGTTTGTGGGCGTATCTTACAAGATGACTGTTACAACCAATGACATTCAAAGAGTCGTTTTCTTTCTTCTTTTTTACAAAATACGCGACAAACATTCAGTGTATGGCTCTCATTGGCCGAAAATTCGTGTAAATTTTTACACAAGTTTTAAATTAAAATTTTAATTCTTAAATTCATATAGGATGCTATATTTGCATCAAATATATGAAAGACACCGTATACTTTTCCCTAACTAATTTTAAAATATTGTGAAAAAAACAAACATTCAGCGTATGACTTTCATTGACCAAAAATATCGCCTTGTTTGAATTTCAAGAGCCTTAAAACTTATTATTAAATAATATTATTTGAATTAGATAAATAAAAGTTAGACAATTTATAAAAAGAATAATATAGACAATTTAGACAATTCAGATGATCCAGATAATCTAAATATTTTAGATAATCCAGATAAGCAAAATATTCCAGATAATTCAGATAATCCATATAATTCAGATAGTTCAGATACTTCATATAATCCAGATAATTCAGATAATATATATAATTAAAATAAGTCAGATAATACAGATAATTCAGATAACTCAGATAATTCAGATAATCTATATAATTAAGATAATTAAGATAATTAAAATATTCCAGATAATTCAGATACTTAAGATATTCCAGATAAGTTAGATTATTCAGATAATTCAGATAATCCATATAATCTATATAATGAAAATAATTCAAATAAGAAATATATAAAGCCGTACGAGCCATTTCCAGGATGTTGAGCGAAAACTGTACGTGTATATACATTGTTACGTCCTGGACTCCACGGGCTTTTTCAGTGTGCAACAGAATATAATTATTAAGTCTAACGATAATTCTAAGAAATAATCCTTGTAACGAGTTCCTGGAAAGGGAAACGAGAGCCAGCCGGGATAAGATAGACAAGTCCGAACCGGCTGCCATATTAAAAACAAAACCCCAGCTGGACGACACATGACAGACAGTCTCGCGTCGAACAACGCACTATACACGATCGAGCCTAGAGCACCTGGATTAATAAACAAACCTTATCGACTCTTGAAAGGAAATTTTTAACGGACAATAGTCCTTTGTAGAAGCGCGGACACTTGCAATTTCCGGCAACCGCCACAGCTCTCGTAACCCTAGAAGGAAAGTCGTAAATCAGGAGGCTAGAGTCGCGACTCGCAGACATAAACAAGATAGGGCGCGTACCGATAAGCGAGATCTAAACAAACGATGATCCTATCGATCCGGAGAATCGAACGAAAGGGGAAAAGGTCTTTGCCCCGGCGGTCAACGAACGAGAAGGCGAAATTTCGAGAAAAGACAATGGAGAAGGGGAGATCAACCCGCAGGTATAAAAGCCCTGGATGCTCGATCGAGCATTCATTATTATTCGAGCAGCCATTATTATTTGTTCATTCTTGCATTACTATTCATTCTGTCATTCTGGTATTAATTAAGTACGCAATCCAATCTTCAAAGAGGAGCTTCTCGCGATAGAGTCAGTGATTAACAATCAATCGGTCAGTCAATTTGAATCAAATAAATTTCGCAACTTCTCATTCGTCGAACTTGCTGAGGGTCCCGCCAACTTCCCTTGCAATCATCTGCGAGCAGCGTGAATCCAAACAAAACAACTGCGACCAACCACCGAGCAACCTTGCCAATTTCCAGCATTGCTATCACCAAAGTATATCACCGAGTACATTGTAAGTCTCACTAATACAAACTCATACACCTTTCGCATTTCGATATGAGCAGCAGTCAAGATCATCAATTCTTACAACCAATTCTAATTCTCGATACACAACGTAATGTAATGATTCCGAGTACCGTAATAACAATCGTGAACATTTATCCAATCAATAATTCAATGATAGTGATTTACTCTTAATTGATTATCTCGATGTGCTACTCATAGTCAAAGCAACAGCGCCTATGTTAAAATAGAATTTTCCGAACAATAGACCCTCTCATTTTACGATCTCTTGCAGAGACGGATCCGACCGACGACTCTTAACTAGCTAGTGTCAGTGTATTTTGACAAGAAATGATTTCTTGTTAAAACACTCCGGACTTAAGATTTTCTATTAATTTCAATCCAGCTTAATAATCTCGATGTCACTACAACAAACCATTCCGCCGCTTGTAACTATACGCGGAGATCTCTCTAATAATAATCGATATAAAACACGAACCGTCGCACCTGAACTGTACGTGCCAATCTAAATCAAATTCATGCGGAGTCTACTTATGTTTTCCTTCAGTTATTATTATTGTTTTAACAACATATTTGAATAAACGATTATGTTAATATTTTCATAACAAAATCCGGCTTTAATTAATTTAACTCTTATGGACCTCGTCTAACTAACAAACTACTACTAGTAAACCACACTCAATTAACAACCCGTTCATTCCTCGTTAAATTGCGTGGTTCCGTCCTTGGTAATTGAGACTTGCGTCTTAGACCTAAAAAAGAACCGACGAGTGAGAATACGTTAGACAGAGAAAATCGGGTAACCCCGTTGGCCTGTCTGCGCTGCCGAACTGTCTCGCTCGACCCGCGCATTCCTGACTTCCTTCTTTGTGTCAGTGTGCCGGGATAGACTTCACGTTCGCTTGAATGTGTCAGTGCGTCTGTTGCGTACTACCACTAATCCCCGTCCGTAACCACAGGCTCAGGACGTAACAATATATAGACATATGCATACACATGTAACGAGTTCAACTTGCAAATTTAAACGGCTTGTAAAGCCTTATATATTTCTTGTTTTAATTTCAACGAACCTTAAAACATTATTAATTGTATAATTCGGATACTTCAGATAATTTAGATAACTTAGGTAATACTGTTACGTCCTGGACTCCACGGGCCCTTTCATTTTGCAAAGGAATAGAATTATTAAGTCTAACGGTAATTCTAAGAAATAATCCTTGTAACGAATTCCCGGAAAGAGAAATGAGAGCCAGCTGAGATAAGGTAGACAGGATCAAACCGAACGACGCATTATGAACAAAACCTAGCTGGACGACATATGACAGACAGACTCGCACCGACCAACGCACTATACACAATCGAGCCTAGAGCACATGGATTAATAAACAAACCTTATCGACCCTTGAGAGGAAATTTTTAACAGACAATAGTTCTTTGTAGAAGCGCGGACACTTGCAATTCCTGGCAACCCGCTACAGCTCTCGTAACTCTAGAAGAGAAGTCGTAAATCAAAAAGCTAGAGCCGTGGACATAGCGCATATAAACAAGATAAGCCGTACAGATAACCAAGATGTAAACAAACGATAGCTCTACCGATCCAGGAAATCAATCTCGGAGAAGGATTTTGCTTGCGAGAGTTAGCGAATAAGAAATCGAGATTTCAAGGGAAGACGACAAAGAAGGGGAAACCAGGGCACGCATATAAAACGGACCTGAACCTTAGATCGCGAGTTCACTCAATCATCTTTATTAGCATTCATTACGATCGAAGTCTTTAGTCAGTTCAATTTTAACTTAGTTTTTCAACAATAACTTCAATCATAGGTCAAAATCAAAGTCAATAAATTAGAGTCAGTGGTCATCAATCGACCGATCGATCTTCTCATTCTGCGAACCTCCGAGGGAGACCGCTACTCCTCTTCCGATCTTCTGCGAACATTTGCGAAATCAGAGGCGGAACAATAGCCGCAAGGAACCCCGAGCGAACCACGGTGACGAAACCAGCATCCACTCATTGCATCCTACCAAAGGAGATCACCAAATATATTGTAAGTCTCATTAATATCGACACAACACTCGTATATTTTACAATGAGCGGCAACCGACATCATCAATTAATTCTCGATACACAACGTAACAATTCCATGCATAGTAACATCTGTCGTAAATATTTGTCCAAACAATAATTCGATAATAATGATCTACTTTTGAATTGATTATTTCGACTTGCTACTCATAGTCAAATGAACAGCGCCTATGTTAAAATAGAATCTTCCGAACAATAGACTCTCTCATTTTACGATCTCTTACGGAGACAGATCCGACCGACAACTTGTAGCTAATGTCAGTGTATTTTGCAAAGAAATGATTTCTTGTAAACACACTCAAGATTCTGTAGTAATTCTAATCCAGCTCAATAATCTCGATGTCACTTCAACAAAACATTCCACCGCTTGTAACAATAGCCGGAGATCTCTTTAATAATAATCGATATAAAACACGAACCGTCGCAACCGAAACTGTACGTACCAATTTAAAGCAAATTCATACGGAGCTTACTTATGTTTTCCTTCAGTTATTATTATTGTTTTAACATATTTATTTGAATAAACAATTATGATAATATTTTGTAACAAATCCGCCTTTAATTAATTTAACTCTTATGGACTTCGTCTAACTAACAAATTACTAGTAAACCACACTCATTAAACAACCCGTTAATTCCTCGTTAAATCGCGTGGTTTTGTCTTTTGTAATTGAGACTTGCGTCTTAGATCTAAAAGGGAACCGACGAGTGAGAATACGTTAGACAGAGAAACATCGGGTAACTCCGTTGGCCTGTCTGCGTTACCGAACTGTCTCGCTCGACCCGCGCATTCCTGACTTCCTTCTTTGTGTCAGTGTGCCGGGATAGATTTCACATTCGCTTGAATGTGTCAGTGCGTCTGTTGCGTACTACCACTAATGCTCGACCGGAATCATAGGCTCAGGTCGTAACAATACAGATAATTTACATAATGTAATAGATAATGTAAGATATTTTAGATAAGGTAGATAATTTAGAGATAAATATTGACAATAACGGACCACTTTCCGATCAACTTGAGCTTCACATATGTTGTCAAAAACATTGTCCTGAGTAACATGCAAAAACTTTTAGCCGTCGCTCGTTGTTTATAAAAAAGTTATAAACAAAAAAATTTTCATAAATAAATTTTTTTTTCAACATTATGTATATTTTCTTTATGTTGTAAGTGTGTAGGCAGGGGGGAGGGCTACGCCTTCCGCAGGAGGAGGGGCTACGATTCTCCCCCTGCTTCCCTCTCGAGAAAAAATAAAGAATTATTTTATGCAAGGTTATATATATATGTAATATTTAAAAATAAAACATCATAAACAGAAAGTAATATGTACGCAAAACATGATAAGCTCAGGAGGGCGTAGCCCCTCTCCTGCAGTGGGGCGCAGTCCCCCTTGCCTACACGCTAACAACGTGAAGAAACTGTTTATAATGTCGAAAAAAAATTTATTTATGAAAATGTTTGTTTGTAACTTTTTAATAAACAACGAGCGACGGCTAAAACTTTTTGCATGTTACTCAGGACAATGTTCTTGATACCATATGTGAAGCTCAAGTTGATTGGAAGGTGGTCCGTTATTGTCGATATTTACATTAATAATTAATAGAAAATCATCTCAGGCTCTTGAAATATCAAACTAATGAATATATGTAAGTCCGGTCAGTAAGAGCCGATCGTAAGATGTTGTGCGGAAAACTGTGTGTATATACAGGATGTCCCATAATTGCCGTCTAACCGCTGGTAGGTAGATAAAAGGGGTATTCTAAAACGAAAAATTCTATACCATTTTGCAAGATTTGCAATAAGTAACGAAATATTAATTAATAAAGATCCGCTAATTAGCGTCCATTCAGTGTAAGGACAGCCCAGTCTGTCGCGCTGTAGCGACGGAATACAATAGCGCGGATAGCCCGAACGCAGTGTTGTACCGCTTCGACGGTACTAGATTCTTTCACAGGATTTCCAGTTGAACTCGGAGAGAAGTGATTCCGCCTTTTTTTAATAATTGAAACTATCTTTATTTCGACAAGTTTACAGTTCAGCTTCTTATAAAATTAGTACGACGACTTTGGCGGTAACTCTCGAACTTCTGCCCTCAACTCGGTCACATCACTTCTTATATCACCGAATTGAGAGCATCACCTTGTCTTACCCTACACAACGTTGCACGAGTTGATCGCGCAACTCGCTCATCCTTGCTTGATCAGCTCTCGGAGACGGATCTGCCGTCCTTGCTGATCAAGCAACACTCTCTTTTACAATACACTCGACTATGTCTCAATCAACCATACGTGATTATCTTACGCTTTAATTTCCTAATTTCCACGTATGTGACCTTATACTAATTGCACCTTTTTTTTACAAACTTCTAAACATGACTATTACCACACTACACTTGATTTCCCAACA
>NW_018022235.1:0-3889 GCF_002006095.1 Pseudomyrmex gracilis
TTTTATAAAATATAAATATAATTAATAATAAATACTAATTCGTAACTAATAAATTCTCTTTTATAGTACAAATGTGAGTTTTTTTTAATGTGCAAACTTTGATCCCACTCCGATTCCCGACTTTCCTTATAACTATATTCGTATATTACATAAGAACAGAGTAAAAGACAAACTACATACAATACACGAAAGAAAGTGCAATGTTTGCAAAATATAACTTTAAATACGTGATAACAACGATGACATCTGATATCCGACAAAAGTGCCTTTTTGCAGAAGTTATGAGTCATCTATAGCGATTGCACAATTGTTATTTTCGAATACGCAGTTAGCAATTTTTTGCTATCATCAATAAAAAGTGAATATTACGTCTTTTTCGCTGAAAAACTGCAACTCCGCAACTTTGCGCGCTCTCGCTAAAAACTGCAACTATGCAACTTCGCGCGCACTGCGTATAAGGTTACATACTGCGTGAAATAAGTATGTGCAAATAAATAACATATGTACAAAATACATAGTTGTTCTAAGCATGTTTTTTTCATATTTGTGTTATATAAAAAATGTACATATGTACCAAACAACGTAGATATATACATCTTGGAAACGCGGTATTGTCGTACAGCATTAAGAAGTATATATATACCATGCATATAGTAAATAGTACATACCTTGAAGTCGCCATATTGTCGCCGCTATATTGCAGCCGCCATACCGGTGCCCCGCCGCGTCATATCCTGTGACGCNATCTTGTCGAACCGCCATATTGCCACGTGTGAAGTCGTCATAACGGAGCCCGCTGCGTGCGAAGTCGCCATAATGTCGCGTGACGTCATTTCCCGCGTGACGTCATATCCTGTGACGTCAGAGCCACGCCCCCGCGTGACGTCATAGTGACGTCACCCCTCTCCCTGTGACGTCATACCCCCCGCGTGACGTTATAGTGACGTCATATCCCCCCCTGTGACGTCATACCCCCTCTCCTTGTGACGTCATACCCCCTCCCCTCCGTATGACGTCACCACTCCCCTTGTGACGTCATACCCCGCACCCCCCTCGGAGCTCCTGGCTTAGAACTCCCATATATACACTACTTCCTTAGTTTATATAGTTAAATCTCTAGACTCAAAAAGAGACCGTTGACCGGGGCCTCATAGGATAGAGTAAGATCGGCATACGCCGTTGACCTGTCCGTGAGAGCACACAAACTCGCTTGACTCTGCCGCAGCGGAATCGCCAACCTACTATGCGGAGATAGAGAAACAATAACTCTCTGTTACTCCATCATAGCACGACCGTAACCGTGAGTCAGGACGTAACAGAACTGAAAAAGGAATTATCGACTAAAAAGTTGAAAGATAAAGAAAATAGGCACATTGATATGATGAAAATAGAAAAAACAAAGTGCAAATTATTAAAAAAATTATTATATCAAGCAAATATAAAAAACATTTCCAATGATTCTGACAAATAGATATTTATTAATGTTATGGTTGCTACTTTAGAATAAGTTTTACATGTATAAAACAATAAAACAATCTTTTGTTATAACTAACAATTGAAGATAAATGATCGGAGTTCATAGATATCATTTTTGTTTAGTATTTAATATATTTTTCTATAAAAAAGCTGCATTAGTAATGTTTCAAAGTAATACTAATGTTTGACTAAGAATTTATGACGTTTTAACACAAATTACTGATTAAATATTAGTAGTTTTAAACATTATCATTTACTGAAACAATTTTTAATGAAAAATATGTAAATATTAAACAGAAATAATATCTATAAATTTTGATATACGATCATTTATCTTCAACTAGAATTCATAAATCCCGCGATGTATGACCTTTTATTTTTAATTATTTCAGATTGTTTATTTTAGTTTTTATGTTGGATAAAAATGTTTTATATTTTAATTGCAATTACGCTGTGATTTAGTACATAAGTCAAAAGTTTGCAATGCACTACATAAAATTATTAAAAGATTACTAAAAAAATATAACAAAAACAGTCTGAAACAAAAATAGTCTGTAATGACTTTAGCTAATAGATAACTATTATTAACTATCACTTAATTACAAAGTGCATTTATATCAATAAATATCTTATAAATAATAATATCTATGTTTTTGTTTATTTATAATTAACTATATTTTTATAAGACAAGTTTCTTTAATTTTATTATATGTAATTAATATAATCTACTATAAATTAAAAGTTACTATCAAAAATTGAAGATATTTGTAGAAAAATGTAGGTATTAGATTACATGTTATCTCAACGTCTTGTATATTAATTTTTAGTTCTTACGGTTTTGTAATGATTATATACAATAAAGAAATGTTTACCATTATATACTATTATAATAAATTTTTACTATTACTATATAGTACTTTAGCTATATAAATATGGATTATACATTAATATACGTTTATGGATAATATACGTTTGTGATAAATAAAACATATTCAAACTATTATAGCTATGTATTTTTATTTATATTTATACTTTGTACATAATAACAAAATATATATTCAAGCTAAGAAATAAATAAGAATAAGATCATACGAGCCGCTGTGCAGGATGTTATGCTGAAATGTTCTATTATATACAGGGTGAGTCATCTGAATCTATCACCTCCAATAACTCGTTTGTGTGGCCAGAAATCGAAAAAAGTTTCAAATAAAAGTTGTAGGGTTTCGAGGGGGAACCAAAATGGCGTACCTTTCAACTTTTGATTTTGACCGAAAGTGGATTACTTCAACCGGAAGTGGTTTTTTTAAAATGGGAACCCCCTTTTTGACACCGGAAAATAAAAAAACGGAAAATTTTATGTACAGATATAACCTTGGCTGTTTTAAAATTTTCAAGATGGCAAACGAAGATGGCGGACAAAAATTTTAGTCAACCGATTTGCACCAAATTAAGTTTACGAGGGTTTTTGGGGTTGCTGATCACACATCTAAAGTCAAATTTGCAAAATTCAAAATGGCGGATCCAAGATGGCGGACCAAGATGGCGGACAAAAGTTTTAGCTGAAATTAATAGAAATTACTACTCTTAGCATTACCCAGGAACAACGGCGTGAACGTGATAATTTTTTGTTCTTTTTGGGGTGCTTTATTTACGTGAGTCCCCTTGCCTCTCACTATCGGGGTGCTTTATTTAGTTAATTTGTAACTTCAAACAGTTAATTCGCTAAGTAGTACACTTAGCGAATTAACTGTTCGAAATTCCGTCCATTTTCTTGAATGCATAGGTCGATACGCCTTCTAAATGATGTGACTGTTTTCAAAAGAATTTCTTGAGATATTGCAGCACAAGCAGTCCGAATACGTTCCTTCATATTCTCCTTGGTTGTTGGTTTTTCGCTATAGACAATATTTTTCAGCATTCCCCACAGGAAAAAATCGGGAAAAGTTAAATCTGGCGAACGAGGAGGCCACGCGACTGCGCCCAATCTCCCAATCCACCTACCATTGTATCGGTTATTGAAATAATTTCTTACAATATTTGGATAATGTGCTGGCGCACCATCCAATTGAAGCCACATCCGTTCTCTGGTGAATAAATCAACGTCTTCCAATAGTTGCGGTAAATCGTCTCGAAGAAACTGCAAAAAATTTTGTCCGTTAACGTTTTCTTCAAAAAAANAAGGACCTATTAAATAGCCATTTACGATGCCACACCAGACCATTAAAGGCCAACGATTTTGGAAATTAGTTGAACGAAACCAATAAGNATTTACATCGGACCAGTAGTGACAATTATGTCTATTTACAGTTCCATTGCTACGGGCGTGTTCCGTTTGACCACAGTACGATTCGACACCGCTCGATTCGACACAGATTTATTCGACACCGTACGATTCGACACGAAATTATTCGAC
>NW_018022235.1:4246-12891 GCF_002006095.1 Pseudomyrmex gracilis
AATAATTTGGTGTCGAATAAATCTGTGTCGAATCGAGCGGTGTCGAATCGTACTGTGGTCAATAGAGTATCACCCCATTGCTACTGAAAGTTGCCTCATCCAAAAAGAGTACGTACCGGAAAAAGTTTTCATCTTGTTGGATCATTTGCAGAGCCCATTCACAAAAATTTACACGAAGTAAGTAATCATTAAAATTCAAATGTTGTGTCAACGTTATGTGATATGCATGAATTTTTCTCGCCTTTAATATTCTCGCAACTGTTCGCTGAGGTATGCCAATTTCTCTTTCGATTTGACGAGTGCTAATATGACGATCGAGATAAATTTTCGCTAAAATGATTATAACACGATTATCATTAACATCATATTCATGATGTCGTGATCGGCGAACCATAGACCCATCACTTGCTCTCTGCGTAAGGATTTTAATGATTACCCTAGTTGGATGCCTTCTATCAGGATAACGTTGAACATACAGACGTTCAGCTCTCGAAAAATTATTCCTACATTCCCCCAATATTTTGATCATGTCCACGATTTCGTTTGGTGGGTAGGTTGTCATATTAAAGATAAGAAATTACCTGAGTTTTAAAAGTATTGATTTCTCTCTCTCAATAGATACAAATAAGCGGAGATATCGTTGCTATTTAAGCATTCACGTCTGCTTTATGATTGCAGGATGATAGTNATGGTCATAGCAACCTAGCGGAAGAGCTACATACAAACTAGTCGCGCATAACTATGATTGTTTAAAAGTCAACCGATTTTCACCAAATTTTGTACACGGGAGTTAGTGGGGTTATAACATGATTATAATTAACATCATATTCATGATGGTATCGACCTATGCATTCAAGAAAATGGACGGAATTTCGAACAGTTAATTCGCTAAGTGTACTACTTAGCGAATAAACTGTTTGAAGTTACAAATTAACTAAATAAAGCACCCCGATAGTGAGAGGCAAGGGGACTCACGTAAATAAAGCACCCCGATAGTGAGAGGCAAGGGGACTCACGTAAATAAAGCACCCCGATAGTGAAAGGCAAGGAGACTCACGTAAATAAAGCACCCCAAAGGGAACAAAAAACTACCACGTCCACGCCGTTGTTCCTGGGTAGTGCTAAGAGTAGTAATTTCTATTAACTTCGGCTAAAAATTTTGTCCGCCATCTTGGTCCGCCATCTTGGATCCGCCATTTTGAATTTTGCAAATCTGACTTCAGATTTGTGATCAGCAACCCTAAAAACCTTCGTAAACTTAATTTGGTACAAATCGGTTGACTAAAATTTTTGTCCGCCATTTTCGTTTGCCATCTTAAAAATTTTAAAACAGCCAAGGTTATATCTGAACGTAAAATGTTTTGCTTTTTTATTTTCCGGTGCCAAAAAAGGAGGGTTTCCATTTTAAAAAAACCACTTCCGGTTGAAGTAACTTTCGGTCAAAACCAAAAGTTGAAATTTACGCCATTTTGGTTCCCCCTGGAAACCCTACAACTTTTATATGAAACTTTTTTCGATTTCTGACCACACAAACGAGTTATTGGAGGTGATAGATTCAGATGACTCACCCTGTATATGTATACATATATATTTGTTCACATGTAAATTTTTACGTGTTTTTTGAATTGAAATTTTAATTCTTAAAATTATACTATGTTATACTTGCATCTCATGTATTAAAAACCCCGTATGATACCCCCCGAACTAATTTTAAAATATTGCAAAAAAATACTCCTCAGCCAGAAGTTGAACCTGGAATCTTCGGCTTTCCGGGCCGTCGCCTTCCCTGTTAAGCTACTGAGGCACTTGGAGACATTCTTCGCAACTCTTGTACATATATCAAAGATGGACATTGATAAACTAATAACGCATTTTCGATCAGCGTGAATCAACAATTAATAAAGAAACTTAAGACTCTCTTGAAGTAATAACTAAGGAAGAAATAAGAATAAGATCATACAAACCGCTTTGATGATTTTAAGAATTGAAATTTTAATTCAAAAAACACGTGTAAAAATTTACATGTGAACATATATACAGGGTGAGTCATCTGAATCTATCACCTCCAATAACTCGTTTGTATGGCCAGAAATCGAAAAAAGTTTCATATAAAAGTTGTAGGATTTTGAGGAGGAACCAAAATGGCGTACCTTTCAACTTTTTATTTTGACCGAAAGTGGGTTACTTCAACCGGAAGTGGTTTTTTTAAAATGGAAACCCCCCTTTTTGACACCGGAAAATGAAAACGCGGAAAATTTTACGTTTAGATATAACCTTGGTTGTTTTAAAATTTTCAAGATGGCAAACGAAGATGGCGGACAAAAATTTTAGTCAACCGATTTGCACCAAATTAAGTTTACGAAGGTTTTTGGGGTTGCTGATCACGAATCTGAAATCAAATTTGCAAAATTCAAAATGACGGATCCACAATGGCGGACCAAGATGGCGGACAAAATTTTTAGCCAAAATTAATAGAAATTACTACTCTTAGCACTACCCAGGAACAAACGGCGTCATTAATTCGAAGAATAGGCGCGGGAATCGGAGGGCAAGCGGGGCGGTTGCTCGTAGCGCTAACGGGTGCCGTACTAACTAACTAGTAGCAATCACTAGTAGCTACTAGTTAGTACGGCGCCCGTTGGCGCTACAAGCAACTGCCCCGCTTGCCCTCCAATCCCCGCGCCTATTCTTTGAATTAATGACGCCGTCTGAACAACGGCGTAAACGTGGTAGTTTTTTGTTCCCTTTGGGGTGCTTTATTTACGTGAGTCCCCATTGCTGTCCCCAGGTGATAGATTCAGATGACTCACCCTGTATATGTATACACATATAGAATAGAACATTTCAGCATAACATCCTGCACAGCGGCTTGTATGCTCTTATTCTTATTCATTTCTTAGTTATTACTTCAAGAAAGCCTAAGTTTCTTTATTAATTGTATATTCAAGCTGTTATATGCTATATACTTTATTTATATTCTATTTATACTTTATTTACATATTACATACATCAAAATTAGTTATAGATAATAATCAGTACATACTGTTTATTCTTAATCAAATACTTCTCTGATTAATTGCGTTCTTCGATCTACTCCATCATTATTACGTTCATTATAATCATCATTCACATTATCGTTTTATAATCTAAACATAAATTATGTAGAATACATGCAGCTAATTGTATTTGTAATAAATGGCATTTCACGGTATTCTGAAAAAAATTTAATTTGTCAAAAACGTCCTTTCAAATAACCAAATGCTTTTTCTATAACATACGTGTTGAAGAAAGTATGAAATTAAATTCGGTTTGAAGAACATTAAGGTGACCATTATCGCAAAAAGGAAGAACAAGCCACTGTAACAATGGATACGCAGAATCACCGATTATAAATTTTTTATCCGGAAAAATTACTTCTTTATATTCATTAGCTGAATTGTACAATGCAGATTTTCTCAAGACTCGTGCATTGTTACGTCCTGGGCCTACGGTAACGGTTGGGCCCTTGAGGAGTGACGTAACTGACACACGACACTTGCGTGTCGACTCCCGACACAGTGACCCAGAGAGATACGAGCGTCAAATGCGTGGGTCAAGCGAGATTTCGGTGTCGTAAACAAGCCGAGTGTTTCTCGCTCTTGCTTGTTTAACGGCTTCTCGCTTGTCGGTTCCCTTTCGAGTTCTAGATGCAAATCTAAATTACTCGGGACAGAACCTGGCGATCTATCGGAAGATGACAGGAATGAGAACGGTTGACGTAAAGTCCAAGTTAATTAATTTTAGTCAATTTTATTTAGGCACCATTCGATTAACATTTCTTCATTTATTTCTAGTATTACAAGTTAAAAGTTACATGTGGTCACAATCTGTAGTTTCTAGTTCATCTCTGGATGTCAAATGTCTGTGTTTGCATGAGTGAGTGTGTGATTGTGTGTATCTATGTATACATATGTGTGTGTGTGTCTCAGTCGTCCAGGGTTATTTCAATTACTTCTTTTATTACTGCTAATGGGGGAAGGTAAAAACGATAAAAATAACTGATTGAAACTTCGCGGACTTTAAGGAAACCGGGGAATTTTACGAAGATAGTATGGTCGGGAGAAAGAGTAGAGACGGCGCGGCAAAGGGAGTTTGGAAATCTTTTTCTGAGGTCGAGGATTAATTCACCTTTAGAAGGAGGAGGATCGGCGACGTGGAAGGTGTTGGCCAAAAGAATAAAATGACCTAACTGGTGAGGAAGTAAATCTTCTTCATCGCTAGTTGTTTCGGATTGTTTATCGTCTACTGGTTGGTCTCGTGGTGATTCTGGAGAAGGGGGGCGAGGTGGGTGACAAAGGGGGGAAGGAGGATAAAAATCTGGAATTTCTTCAGGAGGTACGGGAGAGTAAGAGGGCGAATCTAGGATCAACGGCTGTGGAGAAAGTGGAGTGAGCGTAGGAGGAGATGTCGGAGAGGACGACTGAGTCTCCGGTGGCAGTGAGTGAGTCGGCGAGTGTTCTACGTCATTAGGCGTTTCCCTTAGGACATTGTCAACTTAGGTGATCTCATCGAGTCGACTGGCGAGTTCCTTCCGCCGAAGGGCCCGATTGCGGCGATTGCGCCTGGTTATGATCGCGTTTTGCGATCTCAAGCGGATCCGAAGTTCTACTTAAAAAATGAACTTCACTTTACCGACCAATACTTAACTAAAACGGTTACTACTACCATGATCAAAAAATAACCGGAATTTATTCATAAAAAGAAAAGTACATGTTTATTCTTCAAAATTCAAGTTGTCCCCTTCAAAGTAGTTCCCGTCGGCTGCAATGCACTTGTGCCAGCGTTTGATCCACCCCTCGAAGCTTTTCTGGAAGTCGGTTTTTGGTATAGCCATTAGTGCCTCCAGCAATTTTAGCTTTATTGCCTCCACACTCTCAAAACGAGTTCCTCGTAGTGGTTTTTTGAGTCGATCGAATAGGAAGAAGTCACATGGTGCCAAATCAGGTAAATTGGGCGNTTGTTGAATGGTATTGGTGTTGTTTTTGACGAGAAACTCCCGAGAATTTTTGCACAAAATTCAGTTCTTTTGGCACCAATCTTGCAGTGACTCGCCTCAGACCCAAATCCTCACGCAAAATGCTCTGAACGGATCCGAATGATATGTTGGTGGTCTCAGCTATCTCCTTTATCGTCAATTTGCGATTTTTGATCAACAATTGTCGGATTTTATCGACGTTTTCATCAGTTTTCGATGTCGATGGCCTCCCAGGACGAGCATCGTCCTCAACAGCCTCACGACCANTTTTAAAGCGTTCATACCACTGGTACACCTGTGTTTTCGATAGAGTATTGTCACTATAACACTTTTGTAACATTTAATTTTATTTTTATAGCAAAATTTAATGCAAGAACGTTGTTCAAGTTTTGAATCCATTGTAAAAATCGCCGCGACGTAAAAACTTGATGTAAAGAAATCACTGTCATAAAGGTAAATGAACAGCTGATAAGCAGACGCTTGGCATGGGTGTCCGTAACAGTGCTGCCAACGTGACAAACAACAGAATTCTAAACCGATAAGCCCGCGAGGTTTAAATTAAAAATTCCGATTATTTTTTGATCATGGTAGTATGTCAACATAAATTTGCAAACTAATCTCCGGAACGCTGCTCAGCGCCAGAACTTGACAGCGGCTCAGAACGACCCGAGAGATCGCGAGTCGTTTGTCTGAGTTAAAAGGGAGTCAGCAGCGGCTCAGAACGATTCGAGAGATCGTGAGTCGCTAGTCTGAGGTAAAAGAGAGTCAGCAGCGGCTCAGAACGATTCGAGAGATCGTGAGTCGCTAGTCTGAGTTAAAAAGAAGTCAACAGCGGCTCAGAACGATTTGAGAGATTGTGAGTCGCTAGTCTGAGGTAAAAGGGAGTCAGCAACGGCTCAGAACGACTCGCAAGGTCGTGAGTCGTTATGTGAACTAAAATGGTCAACCTAATACGGTCAACGCTCCGGATATCAGCGGTGTCGTGAATATGGATAAGTTATTCATGGAATCCCCGGTCTTACTACTTAAGCTACTGTAACTCCTATTTTATTTTTCACTTACTACTTGTTGAAGCCGAGTAATAAATGCCAGAATCTCCACCTGGGTTGGATCTGCAGAGTAGTAAGCTGGGTTGGCTCCTGTTAGCGGTGGGCCGTTGTTAAGACACAGACACCACTTGCTGATCACTTTAACAACTTCGGACTTTACTTAGAACCAAGACCGCACTCTGAATATAATACTTGATTACTCTGGATGGTGCAAAGTGAAAACGCTCTTCAGCTCCAGCATTTATACTTGGCTTTTCGGCCTCCAGACACTTGGGTTTTGCCAATCAGATTTGGATTTTGAATCCCTTCTTATTATCTAGATTAAAAATCGGATCTTGATTCGCAGATCCGCACAAGCGAGAGCGCCAATCACCGACGTCGGCCAAATCGTCCTAACTATCCTTTGTTTATAACTCGCTATCGGTTTTGCGCTATCATGTTTAATTTGCGCGACTGACCACTGACTTGGTTTTGATTTTGACTTCTCTTCTGGAGATAAGAGAATTTTTGATTTCCATCCGCCCGACTTGAGTTACCCGCCTCGACTGCTGTGCGAAAACTTTTATTGTTCTTTTGTCTTACTGCGAATTAGAAATCAAATCCGTCGGCTCATCGTGTCAAAATTCAGCGTCTAAACTGATTACAACTTGTTTACTGCCACTGGCCGACTCCTCGTTATCCATCCAGGAAGTTTACGTCTAAGATTACAGTTAGTTACAATTTTAGGATCGGCGTACCGTTCCCACGTTGCAAAAAAAGGGACCGTGAAGTCCATGACGTAACAGCATCATGAAGAAAACCTGACCGCAGTATATATTAGTAAATTTCATATCCGCATCTACAACGGCTTGTAGAATTACAGAGAAATATTTTTTCCGGTTATAATAATCTTTTGCATTCTCTACAGGTTTTTCTATCTTAATGTGAGTGGAATCAATAGCTTCTAATACATTTAGGATGCCTTTCTTACAATAAAACTGATGACAAACATATGCAACGTGTTGTTCTTCAGGCCATTTGATGACGTCATTTAATTTTGTTAAAATCCAAGGTGTCACTCGACGGATTATTCAAAAAACAGATGAAATTGAAACATCAAATTTGTTTGATATTGTTTGTAGGGGTTCTGTGTTTCCTAAATGGCACAAAAATATAAGAAAACTGAGTTTTGCTTTAATTAGTTTTTTTCCACAGGAATGGGAAGGAATAAATCCACTTTTACACAATTTATCTAGAATAAAATCATTTAATATAAAAGATTCATCTGTATAAAAGATTATATGTTTTAAATATTATGAATTTATTTAAAAATAAAAATTATATTTTATAATAATTATTACTTATTAATCGAATTGCTGTGATACGCTCAATTCTTAAGTGCTCCTTAAATTTTAAGTCTGTCCAGCTATCCACAATATGAAGATAATTTTCGACTCGATATCTCTTAAGTCCACTGCTTAAATATTTCATTAAAGGAAACAAATCGTCTTCTTCACTTCTTGAAGATGTATCATCACTGATTGAAAGGTTACTATTGTTTCAGTTTGTTTCAGAGGTACTTGAGTTTTCTGTACTTGTACTAATGTTTAGTGTATTTTCTATTACACAAGACTAATCACTATCTTTTTTTTTATATTCATCTTATGCAATTTTAAATTATTAATAAATTATATACTTTATTATATATAGAAATTGATCACAGATATACGAGCACATAGAAGTATTTTAACAATAGTTTAAAATATATTATATTCTTTACGCATATATACCGGAAAACTTAAATGACCTATGTAAAGTGATTGTTCTGCACTCTGACGATGAAAACTAAAAGCTAAAAAGCGTTCCAACTACACGTTGACACTGTTACACTGTGTCAGTGTATGACTGTTCCGTTGTTGGAAAGCACTCTATATTTCATGACTATCAAAAGTTGATACTTTGTTCAATAAGAGAACGGACTTTCTCAACCATCAGATAGTTTTGCGACTTTTAAACTGGTCTCCTTAACAGTTTTCTAGAAAACGGTAGAAGAAACTACTGGACGTTACTTGCAGAGGTTGAGAGAATTAGAATAAGCAATAAAATTTTCAACCAATAAGAACGTTTCTTACTAGGCTGGCTGACCAATAAACTTACTTTTTCCCGAAGCAGTGGTTTAAAAACCAAATTCTTAACCGGAACTTATTGTACATGATTGTTACGTGCTTTACGGTTTGAAATAACGGATATTTGGACTTTGATCAATTAAATTTTTTGTAAGTAGGAAGACGACCAATCAGATTTCATTGTGGCGTAAAACGGCCTAATACTACTGTTACGTTATTTAGAGCTATTTTATGTGTTAAAAACGATTATAAAAATGTAATTAGCTCAAGGTTACTTTATAATACTACATGCAAGCCTAACAATTCTAAAACTTAACTTAGAGTTACGCTCTTGTAGTTTTACGTCATTGCGGACGACAGGGAAGAAAAAATGTCGGGACGTGACATAAGTGATTTCGGACACTTCTCAAATACAAATTTCCCACGGAATACTATACAGGGTCCGCCACTTAAATCCGGACAAATTTGAATTTGACA
>NW_018022235.1:14939-19113 GCF_002006095.1 Pseudomyrmex gracilis
GGTGTCGAATAAATCTGTGTCGAATCGAGCGGTGTCGAATCGTACTGTGGTCAAACGGAACCCGCCCGAAAATATTTGTTCAAGTAATAACAAACAAGCCTTAAAAATAAATATTGCAGCAACTTTAGTACAAACAAAAAAATCAATACAGCATACGCTAGTTTCATACTATAACTTTGACAGCTTTCAAACACGTAATTAAAATTCTACAAGAATTTGATGAAACTATTTACAATATTACATACGCACTGTATTAATATTATTATTATGTACTTATAATCCAATAAAAAATATTTTTTGAGAAAATTTGAATACTTATCAAAATATTAAGTATATCGAAACAAGAACACTGTCATGTACAATGCGCCGTACCTGAGCGTGCTAAAAACAGACCTCCAGATAGGTTACTTTTAAACGCTTATAATTCAAAAAGTATTGTAGTCTCGACAAGATGGTATTAGAAGTTTTGTCTCAAAATAATCTCAGGAATACGTCATTTAATTTAAAGTCGTGAGTTGTGGGACACCCTGTATATATAAGCCTAGTATAAGAAGTTCCATATAGAAGTTCAGCATCTCTCTTATGCGATCCAGTAGCATAGAAATCATTGTAATTCTAGCAGTAGCACCAAGTATACCAAGCGTATATGCACAAAATGTTCTCACGACGTTCAGGCGCTCTTCAGGGTCACGCCGGCACCGTTCTGGTACCAAAAAAGAAAAGCCGAAACCTTTGTATTCTGCCGGGGCAAAAATTCCAGAGTTATCGCGCTCTTAAGATTAAGCCGAAGCGAGACGCCGAAACGTAGCTAGCCAGTTATCTGTAAGCGCGAATACAAATATTTTGTGTTGTTACGTCCTGACCTACGGTTACCGGATTCTAACGGAGAAACGCAACTTGACACACGACACTTTTGTGTATTATATTTCGGCACACTGATCTAATGAGATAAGGCAAGCATGCGAGTCGAGCGAGACTGTTCAACGACGTAGTCAAGTCAACGGACTTGCCGATATTACTTGTCTAACGTCTTCTCACTCGTCGGTCCTCTTTTAGGTTTTAAAAACGAATCTAATTTACCTGAGACAGGACCTGATGATAACGTGATGAGATTACAGGAATTAATTTTCAGGACAGAAGTTCGAAGTTTAATTAGTTGAAGCCGTTTTCATTCTTATGAGCATATAAAACATTTTATTCAAATTATTAACATTTAAGTTTATCTAAAAATATTCTTACGCAAGTTGAATTAAATAATTGGATGTGTGATGAAGTTCGGTGTGAATTTGAGTATACATTGGCATTATTACTATGTTTGATCCTAAGGGTTCGTTATTAACATCACTGTTAATATTTTCAATATTTTAAAATTCTTGCGTGAATGAGCACCGTTACTATTTAGGCTATTGCCGGATAGACGGAAGTTCGTACGCTTTGATTCGCTCGCTCGACGAGCAGCGGTTCTCCGCCGCAAGGTTCGGTTTTGGATATTGCGTTGTTAGAATCACGGTTGATTTTTGGTATGAGAACTACATATGTTTTGCTACTGCTCAAAGTTCTACAGTGGTGATTGGAAATCGGCAGCGGTTCAGAACAACTGACGCCGTGAAACGCTAATCCGATAAAAATGGAAGTCAGCGGCGGCCCGGAACGACACACAAGGTCGTGAGCTGCTAATCCGACAGGAATGAAAAGTCAGCGGCGGCCCTGAACGATTTGCAAGATCGTGAGTAGCTGACGGGAAAGGAACCGGCAGCAGTTCGGAACGGTTTGACACCGCGAAACGCTGATCCGGCTAGGATGTCGAGGAGAAGGACTTACTAAATGAAGCAGTTATTAATTGAATTGTTGAATTTAATCCTTTTCTTCCAAATATCAACCGTCTTGAAAAAAATTTTACTGTGTGCGCGGGAACCTTAAATTTGTTTTGGAAAATTATTGCATTAGTAAGTACTCACTACTTATTGTTTACGGTAGAATGTCGAGATGAGTGATTAATTCGCTTCGCCCAAAAGTCAGGAGTCTGTCAGCTGGACTCAGGTGGGATGAATTGGTCGTCTCCTTCGATGGGAGTTGTCACGAGTCGCATTCGGATTTACGTGCCGAGATCGATGTCAAATTAAGAATCGTTTCGAAAAATTGATTTGGACGAGAAGGAATAAAACTGTGTTAATAATCGTAATGCTGGTTATGGAGCTCGCTCTCCGATGTTCCAACGCCTTATATATGATGATCTCGGAGCGTTAACCCTTCTGATTTTTGCCAATCGTCTTTAGATTTTACTCTCTTACTCTTTATTGACTAAAATTTCGATCTTTCATTTGCTAATCCGATCAGGCAAGAGGACCAATCACCGACAATCATTCTTTCTGACTCACTCAACATTTGTTTAAACTTTATTATCTGCACGTGCATTTCCTGTTTATTTTCGGTGCCATAACATTTTTTGCTAAAGATTAGCGGACTGCCTAAATTATCTAAGTTTATATTTGCAAATTATTCGCGAACTAAACATCTGGGCTATTTGGTGACTAATTGGCCGGTATCTTTTTGAAAGTCGGTAAGAGTGATTAGATTTAAAAAAATTGCGATACGGGTCTGTTTATCTTAGTTCAACAGGTCCTTTGTTCTCTGCTCAAGAATTATTATTAAAAATTAATTCTAAGGCGCAAATCTTAAAGCTAGTTTATGTCTGGTTCCAAACAGAAAGGGACCGTGGAGTCCAGGACGTAACAGTGTTCTGCCGAGACGAGAGCACCACTGTTATCTTATCTGCGCAATATTCCGGAGTCATAAGCTCGTGGGAAAAGTTTTGTTCCCACTGCAGCGGACCTTCTCCACCGTAACTACATTCCTATTAGCGGGCGATAGTTACCGCTCTTACTCGCGGGGACTAAGTCCCCATCATGCGCAGTTCTTATGGGCTATCTCCGGCTTCCACCGTGGTTCACGAGGCTGCGTCCCTACTAAGCAAACCGAGTATAAAATGAGCGTCCCGGAGCCGGAAGCGTCACTTTGATTCATTTTTTAAATCAGTTCACTTCTAATTCAGTTAGTCACTATTCTTTCTCTAATTCAAGTCTCAGTCTTTGTTCGAATAAGCTAGATAGCCTCTTAAAAATCTTGCTCCGGTGAAGCGCTTGAGTAAGGAAGCGCCCTGGTCGCAAGACACGCAGTAGCTTTTAAATTAGTTTGGAGAAAGAATTATTCTTTTTTCACAAGTAAGAGATTTTTGCTTTAATTTCCAGTTTCAGTTTCAATTTTACTTTAAAGTAAACTTAGGCCAATTTCTTTCCCAGGGTTGGAGAGCTTGAGGAAGGAAGCGACCCACCAATCCTCTCAAATCCGAAATAGGTGTTATCCGAGGAAACGCTTCTTTTCACAATCAATCATAAATCCAGGCAGTCGAGTGCGATTGAGTACAGAAGCGGATTGTTGTTCCTAGCTCAAGGTAACCATCCAGTATCCCGGAATCACAAAACTTCTGTTTTAATTTACACTATTCTTTAGATGCCACGGCCTACTAAAAGAGGCGTTAAAGCCGGTAAGATAATACAAGTAAGAAGGCTTGTTAAACAGTGTCGAACTGAAGGAAGTTATCAATTCAATGAAGCAGACATCTCAAGCTCATCTACAAATTCTATATTTTCACAAACAAGTAATCTAACAATTCAAATCAATACAATCTCTGTATTCAAATCAAAAACCGTGTCAGTTCTACACGTAATATTTATAGAAAAACTTCTGTATAATGTCAACATTTGGAAACATTTAGTAACAGTAACAATACCTAAAGTAGTTCTGCAACAGATTATTCCGAAATTTAATCCACGTTACAAAACATATTCAGAAAAATTGTGGTACACTCTTAAAATTTTAAGCTGTCACGTAATATATCCGTGCGATATTCCTACAACAGATCCTCGTTATAGCACGTACATCGCGAAACGTCGTCAAGTTCTGTATCTTTTGATTCCGTTGTAAACTCTAAAATTTCAGCATTACAAATTAATTTTATACTACAGTTGATTTGAAAAACGGCAATATTGAGCCAGTGCAGGATGTTGTGCAATAAATAAATATACTACAAAGTAGTTTTTTTAGCAAAACGTTTCGGCTATATTTTTAAGCCCTTATCAATTGCATCTAATACACAGTGAAAGTAAATATTATA
>NW_018022235.1:20153-23393 GCF_002006095.1 Pseudomyrmex gracilis
GAAACGTTTTGCTAAAAAAACTACTTTGTAGTATATTTATTTATTGCACAACATCCTGCACTGGCTCAATATTGCCGTTTTTCAAATCAACTGTAAATTTGAGAAAGAGCCGGAGGTGACATCCTCATATCTTCACTATATTTAATTTTATACTAATTAGCTCATAGTATAAATGTGTAAACCAAAACCGTTGATTACTAAGAGACTTATCTGTTTATCACCGGCTCTCGATTACCTCCAGCAATATAACCTGAGCAAATGCAGACGAGTAACACCAAAAATCCGCGATATACTAAATGAATTATATTGTTCCAAGTGTTCTTAATCCACACCTTTGGTAGAACCATTCGAACCACTATTTGCTCATGAGGTAATACTTACAAAGGAAGTGACGCAAGTGTCCTTCTCCGATTTTGATGAGCTTTGAATATGTTGCAAAGTACCTAAAATTAAGAGGCCCGTATTTTTTTATGTGTTTGCTTGCACGTTTGGAAAGTGATACACCCCTTCGAAAAAAAACCGGTTTTTTGTTTTATGCGAGTATCATCAAAACGGTAAGAGATATAAAAAAGTTGCATAGTATTTTATAGGCTTTACAATTGCGTAGTTAGATTTCTTTTTCATTCAACATTTTTTTATTTACCCCCAATCGCCATTTTTTTCAAGTTTCAAAATTTTTGTAAGGAAAAATTGTAGCAGTTTTTATGCTGAATTCAACCATATATGATTTTCTTGTTTCAAAATCGCATCTTTCAGAAATAAACCATCAATATCGTATTATATGCGTCGCGCTGCATGACTCATCATTTATATCGCGCTTTAATCGTAATAGGCGATAGAAAAATTAAAGAATGAAAATAGTCACATCGTCACGTATTGGATAAAGTTCTAATCACAGAGCGAAGAGCAAAGTTTAAAAGCGTTGCTAAGACATCCCTTCCACTGATGCGTTATATTTTACTTATTCTATAATGAGTTGTAAATGTTCCGTCGCCAGTTGCACAACGCCCAAGTGCAACTGAAAATAGCACTGTTCCTCTAGTTGTCATTTGTTGTTATGACTCATTGCAGAATGGCTTATATTAATAATCATTGTTTGCAGCGCGTCATATTCAAGTTAGCTATCGTATATTACGCTTGGAAGTTTGGTTTATTCTATAGTGACTATGGAAAAATAATATGTAAAAAGATAATAGTGAGTACGAAATAGTGAGTGAATTCTGACTAGTGATTTGATTATATCCGAGATATTTGACTTGAAAAATATACAAATATATGTATCTTTTAAATTACAAAGCTGCAACATAATAGTAATAATTCATAAATTAATGAACACGAAAAAAATAACACACAAGTAAATTTACTAAACTATAAAGTAAGTATTATTCTTTTTGTACACAAATAAAGTTTAAAACAATATTTAGTATTTATTTATATTTTTCAGAATGGTTCAATTTAATCCATATAATGTAATAATGTTGCTTTACGTGACTTTTACTGCTTTGAATTTACCTACAAGTCCAATAACGTCAGAAGAACGAGAAACGGCACGTAAAATAGAGGTGATGTTGCAAGAAATGCGTGATGAAAGATGTGATATAAAGGAGGAAATATCTTTGGATTATGACAATGATAATGATATTTCAGAAGCAGAACAAATAGAGCTACAAGATGTAGAGCACAAAGATAAAGAATATATACTAACTCCTAAATTTGTATGTACCACAGATGAACGTATTTCGCATGAATACAGAAAACAAGCAGTGGAATATTGGAAAAGTGGAAAAATTAAACCAAAACTATTGGAAGGAGTTAAACAAAGATTTCGGAAAGTATCTTCATTACGTCAATTGCAACGATGGAAAATTCAAGTAAATGAAGATGGTAGTAGATACTACAACTTAAAACAAATTTCAGAATATATATTAAATAATTTTAATATATATTCTATATAGCTCTTGTAAAAAAAGAATAATTATTCACGACATTGATTTAACTTGATGGCTGTTCGAGCACAGAAAGATTTAAATGTACCGGGATCAAAGCGTCAATGCGTTGGATACAAAAATTCGAAGCATTACATAATATTGTATCTCATAAAATAACAATATTTGTAACAAAAAAATCTATACTAGCAAACGTCGAGCTTGAAGAAAAGTGTAATTCACTTATTGAAAACGTTAAATATCAAATAACTCAATATAAAGCAGAAAATATTTAGCAGTGATCAAAGCGGATTCCAGTTAGAATTGCATGCCGGTCGTACATTAGCATATAAAGGAACAAAAAGAATTGAGTCTGTAGTACAATTTAAAACGGCAATTACGCATACCTATACTATACAACCTACTGTTTCAGCCGATGGTATGTTATTATCGCCTTTTTTATTGTATTAAAAGAAGTTAATGGAACATTTGGTCCTAGAATGCAAACAACAATGTTCATGGCACCTAATATTTTTGTTAGAGATTCGAAATCCGGAAAATTAACGTCAGATCATTTTAAAATTTGGTTAAAAAACGTATTTTTTCCAAACGTAAGACCAAAGTTCGTTTTACTGTTAGATTCATGGATTGGTCATTGTCCAAATATTATACAAGAAACTAAATTAGAATCTACAGGAACTATAATTCTATTAACTATACCGGCTGGAACAACAGGAAACATACAACCATTAGATGTATATAGTTTTTGTTTGTGGAAAACTTTCATTAAACTTTTTAGATATTGTAATAATTTTGGATTTAGAAATAAATCTTCACGCAAGAAACAATATTTTTAAAATACAATCATTAATTCATGGTCAGTTTTCATCGCCTAGATTTAGAAATTTATTTTGATACGCATGGTATAAAAGCGGGTATGTGAAAAATAAACCGGAAGAATTTGAAACACCAGTAAAATATTGTTTCAAAAATCAGTTAAAATCGACATGTGAAATTTGTGGCTTAACTGCAATAATTACTTGCGCATGGTGCAAAAAATTGCTTTGCATAAATCATTTTTTTTATGAACATCACCTTTGTGATACTTATGTACATCCATATATACACTTAATATTTTTACTGTATGTTTTTTCTATACATGGTACCTTTTGAATATATGTTTATGTTACTATATTGTGGGAACGGCGTAGGTGACGCCGACGGGTGATACTCTATTGACCACAGTACGATTCGACACCGCTCGATTCGACACAGATTTATTCGACACCAAATTATTCGACACCGTACGATTCGA
>NW_018022235.1:23548-25319 GCF_002006095.1 Pseudomyrmex gracilis
AGAGTTGTAGCTTCTTTCTTCAAGTGTGTCTTCTTGAAGGTCTTCAACAATAACTTCTCCATAGTATCGGCATTAAACATCATCTAAAGTTCCATAATATCAAAATAATGTACAATTTTGTATATTTATTTTACCAAAGTTAAACGTTAATCATAAAAATTCTCAAGACATAAATGATAGATGAAGACATTAATTACCTTTGTCGTAACTGTTGCGATTATCATGTAGTTGCTGGAGGTGAAATCAGTAATAGGACTTCTCAGACCACGCAAAAGAGCAGGCAGAATGTGATTTATCTGAACCTCGGTAACAGTTGACGCTTGTTGAATTACACCCAACACCGAAGTAGTGTAAAACGCATACAACGTGCTCAAGCAAGTGGCTTGCTGGGAGTAAGTATCCGTGGCAGTTATCACATGATTGCACAGTGTCTTCAGAAGTCCGTTATCTGTACTCAAACGAGCAACAAGACTTTCCGAAGACATTGGAATACGACGTTTCTGCAGAAGCGCCAGCCAGTTCCATTTGTCATTTTCATCCGACAGATTCACCAACTGCAAAGCTCTTAAAAAAAAAATAAAGTTTTTTCTATTGTGGGAACGGCGTAGGTGACGCCGACACAACTGACGCTACTGACGCGACGGACAAAAACTGTATGACGTAAGCAGCAAAACGCGCGGAAAGGCAAGAGAGGGCGTAGTCTAACTAGAACGACGAGACGAGAGACTTAGACAATTATCAGCTTGAAATCTGTAATTTTCTGTTATATTATATATCTTCTCACGCTTTGTATCAGTATCAATAAACGGCTTCTTTTACACTTTAACCGATTCCTACAAATATTGGCGGCTCGTCCGGGATCTGGCCGAAGAAAAAGAGCCGAAGGTGCAACGACGATCCGAGCGCGCCACGTGGATAGAAATTTTGAGGTTAGAATTGACGAAACGACGACGAGGGTGAGACCTTCTTCCAAAGGTAAAGACGACAAAAAACCATAAAGACAATGGAAAGGCTTGAACAAATCAAGGTAATCGCCAATAACCTCAAAACGAGTTCGACGAAGGCTATAAGGGCACTGCACAGGTTAGTGTTCGAGAAAGAAGGAGACCGCGGCAATAGGAAGCGACTGCGTGAATTCGGTGGCTTTACATTCGCTAGCGGATCGGAAGAGTATAAGAATAAATTAGCATATGCGGAAGCAGCCCTCGGCTGGGGAGATTTAGTTGCAATCTGTAACGTCTTGGCAGTTGACTACGCAGGTACGAAGAGAGAGTTGCAGCAGCGAATATGCGACTACCTGATGGATCTCGATTCGCTTAGCAACGCAAACGACGACAGAAGAGACGCTGAAGAAGACGCTGTGGAAGACGACGACGACGAAGCTCACGACGACAACGACGACGAAGCTCACGACGACAATGACGATGAAGCTCACGACGACGATAACAATGAAGCTCACGGCGAAGACGACGCAGAAGAAACCAACGAAGACGAAGATGATAATAGAACGAATAGCGACCACGAAGATGATCGACGAGCAAAGAAGACTGAAAAAACGACGATGAAGAATAAATTCGCGATGACGTTCAGGGACGTGGAAGACTCGATCAGGTCTTTTAATGGAGATGACAAATATTCTGTAGCTCGTTGGATTTCGGATTACGAAGAGGTAGCCGAACTCTTCGGATGGACGGACATACAGAAAACAGTATTTGCCAAGAGGTCATTAAAAGGTTTAGCCAAGTTATTCATTCAAGGAGAACGCGGCTTG
>NW_018022236.1:0-3100 GCF_002006095.1 Pseudomyrmex gracilis
TGTCTTACGCGCGGAGGACAGCCCGGCGCGCTTCGCACAATTACATTTTAATATGTATATGTTATAGTATATGCTGTTATATTAGCTCCTCTCATATGTTGCTATGGGTAACACCGTTAGCGCGCGAAGCGCACTGGGCTGTCTTACGCGCGTAAGACAGCCCAATGCACGCTTATTCGCGGATCTTTGTTAATTAAAATCTCAGTAACTATTGCGAATCTAGCAAAATGGTATACGACTTTTTGACTCAGTTTTATTCCTTCTACCTGCCTACGAGAGATGTAAAACCAATTCTGGGACACCCTGTATATTTCCAAAGTAATATATTTTTGGATTAATAAAAGCGAAACGTTTGCTTTTTGTAATTGGGTTTTAAATAAGTATGAAATGCAATAGAGAGAAAAAAGAACAGAGGATATAGAACAAATACTTTATATTGCAGAGGAAGAAACAAAAAGGATGTTTTCTTATTTTTTAACATGAAACTTTTACGTTTAAGAGAATTAATATGTTTTATACATTAGTTAAAACCATTATTAGT
Source organism: Pseudomyrmex gracilis (assembly GCF_002006095.1). Classification (NCBI taxonomy): domain Eukaryota; kingdom Metazoa; phylum Arthropoda; class Insecta; order Hymenoptera; family Formicidae; genus Pseudomyrmex; species Pseudomyrmex gracilis. The sequence continues at coordinate 542 of NW_018022236.1, forward strand.
AGTCTAAAATTCAAACTTGGCAGAAAATGGTGCAGATAATAGTCCAATTTTAACTGTATTAATTATACTGAATGTTGACTCCAAGAGTTGAATGAAATAAAGAAGCTAGATAGGTGAAGAGAAATCCACTTGTAAAACTTAAACTTCACTTCACTCTGCGAAACAATCTCTAATTATCGCAATGTAGTTCGAGTTTCACAACTCGAGACTCGACTCTTATGAAAAACGTACAAGAGGAAAGTTTCTCCTCTGGTTTTTTTTTACGTCAAGTTTTTTCTCTTGATGGTTCATACTGTGGCACATATATACGGTTCAGTGATTTACTCTTCAAAAGAACTTAATCGCCGTTTATGTTATTTTGTGCACATTGTCAGAGTTGAGAAGAGAAGAAATAATAGTGAAGCGATTAGCTTTATTCTATATTTTACTCGAAATAGTTTAGTCCGTGTCCTTTGTGCCTCATTTGTCTTAATTGGTTTCATAATAATTAAATGCGTTTGTATACACACGTTGACTGTTTTAAAAACCATCATTATAAAAAAAATTTTGTTATTAAATTACATTAAAAAATTGAATTTATAAGTGTTTATTTACATAACCATTTTTTTAGAAAAAACAATAAAATGTAGTTTCTTTTAATCTAACTTTTAAGTTTTTTAGAAAATTACAGACAAGAGAAGTGACGCAAGTGTCTCTCTCCGATTTTGATAAGCTTCGAATATGTTGTAGAGTAGCTAAAACTAAAAAACCCTTATTTTTTTATAAGCTTTCTTGCACATTTAGGAAATGATATTTTTTTTGACAAAAAACGGTTTTTTTATGCAAATGTTGTCAAAACGGTAAGAGATATACAAAACTGTTTTAAATAAAAGTTACATGGCCTTTTATAGGCTTCATAATCGCGTAGTTGAATATTTTTTTAATTCATTTAAAATTTATAAACATGTTTTTATTTACCCTTATCTCTTTTTTTCATGAATTTCAAAATTTTTGTAAGGAAAAGTTGTAACATGTGTTACGCTGAATTCAATTATAGGTATACAATTTTATTATGTTTCAAAATCGCATGTTTCAGAAATAAATCGTCAATATCGCACTATATGCATCGCGCTGCATGATTCATCATTTATGTCGCGCTTTTATCGTAATAGGCGATAAAAAAATAAAAAAATAAAAATAGCACGTTGTCATGTATTTTTGTAACGTTCTAATTATAGAGCAAAAAGCAAAGTTTACTAAAAGTGTTGCTAAGGCATCTCTTTCACTGATGCTTTTCTCTCTTAATTTATTTAACAGAGATTATTTTTATGTAAAAATATATATACATATAAATTATTACTATTATTTTAAATAAATTATAATATAAATTATAATATATTATTTTAAATAAAACTCAGTTTCGCTTTATTAATTTTATAAGATGGTATTCAAAACATTTTAACCCTCAGATACTCCACATATTTGACACCGGGTAATACCTCCCACGGTCATAATGGGACAACTGATTTTCTTGGACTTATATCTTCGGTATAATGAGGATTATTGAAATGTTATTATACATAAATATCAAAGTTGTTTAATAATCTTAAAGACTGTTATTTAGAGTAACAATTTTTTTTTTTGTATCAATAGAAAACAGTTTTAACACAATTTTTTCAAAATATGTTTTCTTTGAAGAAATAATTCTGTACTTTAAAAAGAAATAGAGCACTTTAATGTACCAAAGGATAGAGTTCAAGAGTTGTACTACAAGAGAAAAGAAAGCCATAAAGATCCATTTATAAAAAACATTTTTTTGCAAAATAAAGTTTGACAATTTTCATCTTGTAAAAACAACAAGCAGAAACAAAATTACGTCTGTAAATATGTAAAAATTATCTGGTTTTGTTAATATCAGGTAAAAATGCATACAAACAACTAGATATACCGTAATTAGAAATACTTTCTTTTTTTTTATTTTACTCTTTTCGTTATTTTGCACGGCCTGAAGCTGGCAACTGCGTATGTACTACAAATCTTTTACTTTCCCCCCCTCTCCCTTTTAGACTCGCTCCTCTATCCACATAGAAATGACGAGCAATTTAAAAAAAACTTTGTTCCTTTTTGACCCGTAGAGTATCTGAGTATTAATTATATACACACTTACACAGAAGGAAAGAAAAAGAAGAGAAACTGAAAGACAAATAAATACATGAAAGTATTGCAATTTATTAAAAGTTGAAAACCAGCTTTAATAATATTCAAAAATAAAGTTAAATGAACCAATATGAGCTGGAATTCTACAAGTAGAAGAAGCTTGAATAAATTTGATTTGTTTAAATAGTAAGACGTTTTAATCAACTTTTATTAATTGTGATCATCATTAGCCAAACTAGATTTAGATATAATTAATAAAGACTTAAGGCTCGTTAAAATTACGCTGGCGGAAGAAGGCGTTATCAACAGTATCAGACCATCTTCGATATATATAAGAATATTGCGAGACTAACTCCAAGTGCCTCGGTGGCCTAACAGGGAAGGCGATGGCACGGTAAGCCGGAGATTCCAGGTTCGACTCCT
>NW_018022236.1:3266-11786 GCF_002006095.1 Pseudomyrmex gracilis
TTGAGAACGGCTCGTAAGGCCTTATATTCATTCATTGGTTTAGATATAATATTTACATAAAATTAAAAGATTTAGATAAATTAGAAAATCAAACTAGTAATAATCAAATTAGTAATACAAACGTCTTTTTCCAAAGCGCAACAGAAAGAAACAAAGTCGTGATACATACGCAACTTTATGACGTTTGTTTCGAATCCAGCCGTCATAAAAATGCGTACATATCACGATTTTGTTTTTTTCTGTTGCGTTTTGAAAGAAGAACGTTTGTATTACTACTAATTCGATTTTCTAGTTTATAAATTTAGTTTGGCCGATGATGATCACAATTAATAAATTGAAATTGTTTTTGGATTGTATTACTTCTCTATACTTATTTTTATTTTTAATTTATATTGTATACTTTTTGTATTAATTTAACAAATGTATTATTTCAAGTTGGCTGATGATGATCAAAATTAAAGAACGATCGAAACGTCTTGTTAAAGATTACGTGTAACGACTTTTTCATATCACTTCCATCCGTGGACAAGAATAAGCTGTAAGGTCGCATTTCCAATTGGTTTAACAATTAATAAAAGTTGATTGCAACATCCCACTATTTAAACGAATCAAATTTATTCAAGCCAATTCCACTCATAGAGTGGATCCTAGCTCATTGGTCCAATTAAATGTATTTGTTACAATTTAATTTAAAATGCAATTTCTGTTTTTCAATATTATTAATACAAAGAATTTAAATTAAGGGAGTAGTCACCCCTTTTCTGCGTAAACGGTCACCTGGGGTGTTTTTTACATTCCAGTTAAAAGTCATTGTTATTCATCACATATTGTAAATTATTGATTGTTCTATAATTTATTAAAAAGTAAGGACATTATAGATATAGATTTAATTAATATTTTCTGAAAAAAGTAAACCGAAATCAAGATAATAGAAAACAAACGTAAAAGGGACATTAAGAAGCTTATTATAACAAATTTTCTAAAAAAAATATCAGTTACTAAAATGCTTTTATGTTGCGGATTGTTTATAAGAAATTGTATTTAAAAGTTTGTAAAGCCTATCCATTAAAAAAATCGAAAATATTATGTACTATTCATTTTATAGCAACTTAAAATAAGGATAAATAGCTATCATATAGTATATGTTCATGTATTTCATGTTTGCTGTTCTAAAAAAGTATTAAAAGTAGTTTACTTTTATCATATTTGTAATAGTAATAATAGTGGTTAAGTATTATTATATATTTGTTTATTATATAAAATATTTATGTTATATAAATAATGTTACATATTTATATGTTATATAAAAATAAATTACATAAAGTAAATTTAAATAAAAATAAACATATAGTAATTTTTATAACAAAAAATTCTTTAATCAATAATGAAGAAGAATAAGATTCAGAATAAGAAAAAAATTCTTCCTCTATATAAAACCTGGTTTGCAAAATATTATATACTACAAAACAATCTTTTTCTAAAAACCTGTTTTACAAAAGAAGTGATATCAAAAAGTAGCACCAAGTAAACTTTTTTACGTTATTATATTGAAAAACAATATACAATTGAAAACAATATTGAATAGAAATACAGTTTACAACAACGTACTTGTGTCAAAAGTAAGACTATGCCTTAACTTGTTTTCCGTTATTTATATAACTACAAATTTATCTACAAAATCTAAAAAATTCTACTCTAAAGACGTAATATATATCATAATACTAATAAAGTATAGTAACACCAATTAAAAAACAATTAAAACTGAGATTCATCTCGGGCTCTGAAGTCTTTAAACTAATAAATGAATATGATTGGTCGTTTAAGAGCCGTTCGCTGGATGTTATGCGGGAAATATGTTTATATATAAATGTGCGTGTGTACACATATATAATCAAATTCACGTTTTTCACGTGAGTTTTTTGAATTGTAATTACAATTCTAATAATCATATAGGATGCCAAATTTGCATATCATATATGAAGAACCTCGAGTATCCCCCCAAATTAATTTAAAATATTGCGAAAATATACAAGATGCAAATTTGGCATCCTATATGATTATTAGAATTGTAATTACAATTCAAAAAACTCACGTGAAAAACGTGAATTCGATTATATATGTGTACACACGCACATATATATATAGACATATTTCTCACATAACATCCAGCGAATGGCTCTTAAACGACCAATCATATTTATTTATTAATTTAAAGACTTCAGAGCCCGAGATGAATCTCAGTTTTAATTGTTAAATTCACGCTGTCGCACGAAGCGTTATTACAGTATCAAAAACATCTTCAAGAGATGTACATAATATTGCGAGACAAACTCCAAGTGTTTCGGTAGCCTAACAGGGAAGGCAACAGCCCGGAAAGCCGGAGATTCCAGGTTCGACTCCTGGCTGAGGAGTTTTTTTCGTAATATTTTAAATTAATTTGGGGGGATATTCGAGGTTCTTCATATACGATATGCAAATTTAGCATCCTATATGATTATTAGAATTGTAAGTACAATTCAAAAAACTCACGTGAAAAACGTGAATTCGATTATATATGTGTACACACGCACATATTTGTTGTGACGTTTTTCGGTGTTCTTACGGATTTCTCGTATCGTCCCGCCCGAAACGGAAGTGCGAAATCGGGACACGGACGGAAGTCCGCGAGATCGGGAACGTTTGTATCGGCAGGAAAGAAAAGAGTGGTCACACGAGCATACCACTGAGTCGAGCCGACGGATCCTTTGTTGTAATTTTAGGCGCCAGACGCGTGACCGCGTCAAAATTTGCGTCGCTCGACACAACGGGCCGACTAGCTCTATTGAAACGGAGAGGGGTTGAGTCTATTGTCTTTAGCTCACAGGCTGTCCCTCTAAGGATGGAAAGAAAGTGCGCGGACGAGGTAGAGAGGCGTTAACAGGCGCTAGAGTATCTCAGTTAACAGATTTATTAATATGATATAAAAGAATTGTAAATAAAGAAAAAGAAAGTAAAAATAAATGAGAGTTTAAACAAAAGTACGGAAAAGCGACAGCCAATAATGTTACACAGCAAGTAATAGAGAAAGGACGCAAACACGCAAAGATAACAGAACACGCCGCCACTTCGCGCGGCCGAGACGGGATATCAAACAAGGTCGAACGGTTCATGAGTCGACAGCGGTAGCCTGGCGTGCAGAATCGCGTTTCCTTGCCCGGATAACTAGGGGTGGTTCTTCTCAATGCTGACGGTGAAATAACGCACACGTACTGCCCACCCACGGCGACAAAGCTTTCGTCGGTTTATTTTCGCAGAAAACAACTTAAGCAGGGAGCAAGCGGTGTCGATGAGACGCACGGCGCTCTCCGTTAACGTTCCGCCGGGCAACGCGATTCCATGCAAAATCGGCGATTATTACAACCGCGCTAAGAGTCTCGCAAAGGCAAGGTCGATACGACAGCAACGCGGATCTCGCGCCGCAAAACCGATACGACAGCCGTACGGATCTCGGTACCGCAAAATCGATACGACAGCACGCGATGTAGCAGCGCAAAAACGATACATGCAAGGTGGCAATAACAAACGCAAAAAAAAAAAAAAAAACAAGCTTACAGAAGCTACAACAAAAAGGCTTACAAGATAGGATTTGCTACTTGGCGCCTCCCAAGCGGCTCCAGGGCTTGTCACAGTATTCAACAGAATACTCGCAAAATCTGAACGCACTTAAGCCTACGAAGAAGTACCACGAAGCCCCGTGAATCCGATTCTAGCCGCCTTCCAAAAAACCGATATGGCGAAGGTTTCGTCCTTGCCTGACACACAACGCGAAAATTTGGCGACTAGCCTCGACACGGAACTCGGCACGCAGATTCGTGGCTGCAAGAAACGAGGCACCTCATTGGATATCGTCGTTCTGGGACATCACATCTTTTCTTTCGGTTATCCTTGAGACGGTACTTCCAGTGAGTCCTTCCGTGCGTCCGACTCTTACAAAGGTTAGCGACCAAGAGAGCGAAGATCGCGATCGATTCGGGGTCGATGCGCCGGGGCGCGCTAGGATCGCGTGGGGTCGGCCTCGCCAGCCAATCAGAGCGCGGCGCTCGTGGTCGCGCGAGCTACAAGAGCCCGACCCGCGAATTATGAACGTGCTTCCTCTTTGCAGGGTTCCTCCTTTGCCTGTCCGATCGTATCTTGTCCGGCTGGCTGGGGTGGACCTCCAGAAGGTTCTCTTTCGGTTCCGAAGCTCCTCCGAGCTGGTAGCTGGCCTCAAAAGGCAGATTTGTCTGCTAATAGTTACAGGTGGTTACTGCCGCTTGGCGACGCTGTCGTTCGCGTGCCGCTTGCGCTCCCTAGCGTAAGGGGTTGGGCCTGCCGGCTGAGTCAGGACCGTAGCCTCTGCGCGCTTCCACTGGCGTTTCCTCGATCCCCTGGGTTCTGGCTCGCGCCTTGTTCCTCTCTAGATTTCCCGTCGGCTCGTCTCCCTCGATGTTCTTCGGCGGGGTGAGCCCTCGGGTGGTGAGGCGTATTTTTTCCATATTAAGCAAAAAAAATACAAAACAAAAGAAATAAGCAACTAAAACGAGATACGGTGTGTAAGCCCTGGAGGATCCTGGCGCTTATGACCGGCGCACACTTCGGAACTCCCTCGAAAGATAATTTTTGTGGCAAGAGGGGGAAGCGGCGCGAATACCACGTCACAATGTATAGACATATTTCCCGCATAACATCCAGCGAACGGCTCTTAAACGACCAATCATATTCATTTATCAATTAAAAAACTTTATATATACTTATAAGATATTTACGTAAAAAATCAGAAATTTATGTAGACTTTATACATTACGTTTTATATCCGTTTTAAAGTACTCGGTGTTATAGATAACAAAACGATTTGTTAGTGAAACTAACAAGTAACCTAACCAAACTGTATTTTTATCAATTATTTATAAGAGATTCCAGGTTCGACTCTTGGCTGAGGAGTTTTTTTCGTAATATTTTAAATTAATTTGGGGGGATATTCGAGATTCTTCATATACGATATGCAAATTTGGCATCCTATATGATTATTAGAATTGTAATTACAATTCAAAAAACTCACGTGAAAAACGTAAATTCGATTATATATGTGTACACACGCACATTTATATATAGACATATTTCCCGCATAACATCCAGCGAACGGCTCTTAAACGACCAATCATATTCATTTATTAGTTTAACCCTCGGGGAACACACCTATTTTTTCAATCAAGAAGAACAATCTGGGTCAATTTGACCCTGTCTACTTTTTGAGATGCTACCATTTAATAATGCACTTATCCAATTGGCTTGAAAAAATTGTCGGATATATTTTGAACAGTTTGGAATATGCCTATATAGTTTTAAAGTGTCGTTAACACTATTAACATTGTAAAAAATATGTTACAAAAAAGCAAAATTGAAGCAAAATAATTTGATCAAAGTCGACGAACAGGGTCATTGACCCAGTGTGTTCTCCGAGGGTTAAAGACTTCAGAGCCCGAGATGAATCTGTTTTAATTGTTTTTTAATTGGTGTTACTACACTTTATTAGTATTATGATATATATCACGTCTTTAGAGTAGAATATATATATATATATATATAGATTTTGTAGATAAATTTGTAGTTATATAAATAACGGAAAACAAGTTAAGGCATAGTCTTACTTTTGACACAAGTACGTTGTTGTAAACTGTATTTCTATTTAATATTGTTTTCAATTGTATATTGTTTTTCAATATAATAACGTAGAAAAGTTTACTTGGTGCTACTTTTTGATATCACTTCTTTTGTAAAACAGGTTTTTAGAAAAAGATTGTTTTGTAGTATATAATATTTTGCAAACCAGGTTTTATATAGAGAAAGAATGTTTTGTATTTTGTTTTTTGTATTTTGTAAAAGTATCACTAAAATAAAGTTTCCTTGTTTAACTAAAACTTATATAAATAATAAAGAACAGTTTGAGTTAAGATTTTTAATTTTAATCAATTTAAATACAGTACATGTTGTGCGTGTACTTGGCGCCTTCTTTTACCTTTTTTTGAAAAGGTAAGTTTTCCGAGATATCATACATTCTCTATTTTGTAAGATAGGTTATATAGAAAGAGAAGTTTTAGTAGTAAAACAAACGAAAGTTTACTTGGTGTTACTTTTTAATATCACTTTTTTCGTAAAACAAATTTTTTAAAGAAATAATTGTTTGTAGTTTACAATAGAGAGAAAAAGAATTTTTTGTAGCATTAAATCAAGTTTTAATTTATCATTTGCATACAATACGTGTTGTGCGTGTACTTGGCGNCTGTTCTTACCTTTTTTTTAAAAAGATAATTTTTTCGAGATATCACACATTTTGTAGTTTGTAATATTATTGAAACATTTTTTTCTCGCCGGCAACACCTCCACAATACAACTTTTTTGAATAAACTATTTTGAAACTTAGTACAAAATAATTACAACCTACATATTTACGATTTATATAAATAAATTTATGATAAAAAAATAATTAAAGAACGCGGATAAAAAAAGTGTTTCGCGCCGGCAACACCTCCGATATAACTTTATTTAATAAACTCGTTTGAAACTTGGCACGAAATAACTACAGACTATAAATTTTCAATTTATGATAAAAAATTAAGTCAGAAAACGAATAAAAAATTTTTTTTTGCGCCGGCAACATTTCTAATATAACTTTTTTTAATCAACTGGTATAAAACGTGGCACGAAATAACTACTAACTGTATACTTTAAATTTATGAAGTAGAAAATTAATTCTAAAAACGGAATAAACAAATTGTGCATAAAAATCAAACTCCGGCAATACCTCCAAACACGGTGGGTGCGAAGCAGTCCATCGCAGCGTGGTGATGTCGCACCGGCAACACTTCTGATATACCTGTTTTTAATCAACTGTTTTGAAACTTGGCACAAAATAACTGCAAACTTAATACTTTAACTTTATAAAGTAAAAAATTAAAAATTGATTTAATACTAAAAAAACTTTTCTAAAAAAATTTTTCTATAAAATTATATGTAGAAACAGAATTTTTTGTACTATTAAATCACTTTTTAATTTATTACTTTTCACTTTTGTACTTCATAAAGTATATAGTTCGTAGTTATTTTGTGTCAAGTTTCAAAACAAGTGATTAAAAACAGGTATATTAGAGGTATTGCCAATGCGACACCATCACGCCGCGATGAATTGCCCTGCGCCAACCGCATTCGGAAATATTGCCGAAGTTTGATTTTTATGCACAATTTGTTTCTTCCGTTTTTGAAATTAAATTTCTACTTCATAAATTTAAAGTATACAGTTTGTAGTTATTTCGTGCCACGTTTCAAACGAGTTTCTTAAATAAGGTTATATTGGATGTGTTGCCGGCGCGAAACAATTGTTTTATCCGCGTTCTCTGAATTATTTTTTTTATCATAAATTTATTATAAAATGTAAGTATGTAGGTTGTAATTATTTTGTACCAAATTTGAAAATAGTTTATTCTCCAAAAAAGTTGTATCGGAGGTGTTGCCGGCGAAATCACTACGCCGCGAGGAACATTGTTGAAACGATCGGTACTATCGGAGATGTTGCCGGCGCGAATAACGCGAACTACTACCGTGCCTTGTGATTCTCTCTTTCTCTCTCTAACTTACACTTTCTGTCTTTCTATTTTTTTTCTTCTTTCAACGCGCTCGTTAAGTATGCCATCTGCTTTTTGAGATGCACACGATGATGACGAAGAAAACGTGATTTTCTCAAATCAAAACATTTATCGTCGCATATCTCCGATCAGAAGGCACAAACAAAAAAACGTAAGAATACTTTTTTTTGAAAGTTTTATTTTGAATCGATTAAGACCAAAACGAAACTGATCGGTCCAGTCTTTACTTAACCCTTTGCACTCCAGCCTAGTAGTGCATAGAGGCTACCAGCAACTCCAGCACTATATTAGTTCCAAGTACATACCTATGATGTAGAAGAAAAATAGAGTCGTTTCAATAAAACAAAATTTTTATTTCTTAGCTTATTACAATGTAAGCATAATAAACGTATCATAAACACTATAAGATAAGCACAGACTAACCTCGGCGCCTTAACCTAACTGTTAAGGCGCCGAGGCAGCAAAACAACCATGTCGCCGCTACGGCGACAGCGGATTTACTGTTAGCTTTTTAATGTCGCAAATACGGCGACAACGGAGTGCAAAGGGTTAAATATTGTCCTAAGAAAATCTCCCCACTCCTAAAATGCATGAATCTCGCGTATAATAAGCACAGTGTGCTCGCGCAGTTCAAGCGTAATTTTAAACAATTATGACTTAAGGCTCGTTGAAATTAATAACAAGAAATATATAAAGCCTTATGAGCCAATCGCAGGATGTTTGAGCGGAAACTGTGCGTGTATACAGGGTGCGTCGCCAAAATCCGGACAAATTTCAATTTGATATTCCCTCCGTTCAGTACCATTGGCAGATGTCGCNATTGGCATTCAAATAGCTTGACGCATGTACTAAACTACCATAA
>NW_018022236.1:13634-21554 GCF_002006095.1 Pseudomyrmex gracilis
TATTTGGTACAAAATCAGACATTTTCACACAACCAAAAGTATATGACGCCAAAACAAAATCACTAACGTGTCAAAGCGGTTTGTTTACCATATGTCTAAGCTTGGCTCGTGACGTTTTGGATATGTCAAAATTGACCAGCACTTACTGCTAAAGCCATCTATTGACAAACAGCGGGAACTTAGTTGCGCACCTAATATATATATATATACACATGTAACAAATTCAACTTGTAAATTTTCACAAGTAAGTGTTTTTAGAATTGAAATCTCAATTCTTAAATTCATACGGGATGCTGGATTTGCATCTCACATATGAGAGACCTTTAGGGGTCAAATTACGCTGGCTGAAAATTAGCGTTAACAACATTATCAGACCATCTTCGATATATGTATGAATATTGCGAGACTAACTCCAAGTGCCTCGGTGGCCTAACAGGGAAGGCGATGGCACGGTAAGCCGGAGATTCCAGGTTCGACTCCTAGCCGAGGAGTTTTTTTCGCAATATTTTAAAATTAGTTAGGGGGGTATCCGGGGTTTCTCATATGTGAGATGCAAATCCGTTATCCCGTATGAATTTAAGAATTGAGATTTCAATTCTAAAAACACTCACTTGTAAAAATTTACAAGTTGAATTCGTTACATGTGTATATATATATACACGCACAGTTCCCGCTCAAACATCCTGCGATTGGCTCGTAAGGCCTTATATATTTCGTGTTATATATTATTATTTATTTATTTATTCTAATGTAAGTATTTATAACATTATCTTATGTTATTTTTAACTTATATTATTATTTCAAATTTATACTTTATATTTTTACCATATTCGATCTAGTCACACAAGCAGTCACCTGGGGTGTTTTTTCTACACTCCAGCAAGTTTCAATAGCTTCATACTATCAATGTGTAAGACATAAACACTTTCTATTATGCAGATTATGTCTCGAAAAGTTTGATTGAAAGGTAAGGGTGGATTCCCGATCTGTAAAAAGAACTATTGACGTGAGCTTCATTTTTCCGACGCTGGGGTATAAAAAGCACTATATATATATTAGGATAATTATATATATATATATATTACACTTACACACATTGCAATTAAAAAAATAAAAACACAATAAACACAAAAAATTGTTTTTGTTATTAATTAAAACATGTAATTAACCCGGGAGTAGTCACCCGGGGTGCTTTGAATATATATATATATATATTATTATAACTTTATATGTGTATATTCAAATAATTAGAACTTTAGAGAGAGAGAGAGAGTTTCACTAACATACAACATAACATGTAACTATAATATATAATATATATATATATATATATATAATATATATAATATATATAATATATAATACACATTATCATTACGTGCATAATAACATAAACATATAATAAAAACATATATATATAAGAAAAACATTAAAAATGTTACATGAATTTATGAATACACGTAAGTATTACAAAAATGATGTTCATAAAAAACTTGATTCATACAAAGCAATTTTTTGCACTATGTGCAAGTAATTATTATAGTTGCGCCATAAATATCGCGTGTTGATTTTAATTGAGTTTTGAAACAAAATTCCACTGGTGTTTCAAATTCTTATGGTTTATTTTCTACATACTCGCATTTATGTCATGCGTATTAAAATAAATTTTTAAATCTCGGCAATGAAAACTGACTATGAGATAATGATTGTAATTTTAAAATATTATTTTTTGCGTGAAGATTTATTTCTAGATCCAAAAGCATTATAATATCTGAAGTGTTTAATGAAATTTTTTCACAAACGGAAACCGTATACATTTACTGTTGCATTTTTCCTGTTGTGCCAACCGGTACAGTTAACAAAATTACAGCGTCGTGCCGCTGATTCGCTACTACAATCTCCAGTGACAGCGTGGCGCCTTTTGAATATTCGGAAGGAACCGGGAACTTTTCCAACTAAAAGATCGTTTGATCTTGATTCTCCTGACTCGCTATAGGCTCGCAAACAGGTTCATCTTTATCTCAGGAAGCCTGGCCAAGACTGTTCCGCGAGAAGAAGAAATTCCGGCTTTTCTTGAGATTTCCGGCGCATGATGTCAATGCGTTCCGGCGTGCACTTTCTTCTCCTCTGGCTTTATATCACGCCGCTTCAGACCTGATGTTGCTCCGCTGCCTTGCTTATCTCTCCTCCTGGTGATAGCTGGCAATGACAAGCTGTTTCACAGTTTGCTCACCGCTAAATTCTACACAAAGAAAATGCGAATTTCGGCGTTTCCGAGAACGTAATCGCAACACAAAAGATGCTTTCTCGGCATCCCGAGAGTGCAACCAAATTACAATCAAACGTTAGGTCCGATCTGACGCAAAAGACAGAAAATAAACGCAAAAAATGCACGAAACCGAACATAAATAAGAAGGAAATCGCTCTCTCTTTAATTGCAGGGATCCCGAGAGAATACGACCTTCCGATTCTTTATTAAAATAATAATTATGTATCCAAGTGACTGGCGCTGTAAAGGCGTCACGTCACAATGGATTGAATTGATCATTTTGGAAAATATAAATATTATAGATTTTTTGAAATTTTATTTGTGTACAAAACGAATAATACTTTAAGTTTAGTAAATTTACTTCTTATGTGTTGTTTTCTGTGCTCTTTAATTTATGATTTATTACTATTATGTTGCAGCTTTCTGGTTTGAAAAATGTATACGTGTATTCGTATATTTGTCAAGTTGAATATCTTAGATATAGTCAAATCAAGGTATAGTTAGAATTTACTCATTATTTCACATTCACTATTATCTTTTTACATATTATTTTCCCGCAGTCACTATATAATAAGCACAACTTCCAAGCGTAATATACGATAGCTGATTTACATATGACAACGCGCTCTTTCTCTCGCAATCGGTGATTATTATTAAAATTGAAAAGCATCACTGGAACTTTGATTATATAATATATAGACTGCTAGTAGCTAACTTCAGACGTGTCGCCAAGCTGCAAACGTGTAAGCTCCGTCCCAGTCAGTAATTTTCTGCAAGAGTGGAGAGGTTCCCGTGAAAATGGCATCAATGATGAAATCAGTGTGAAATTACCGGTTACTGTTTTGTGCATTTACTGCGTAGTTACTGTTTGCTGTTGACGTGTTTATGCTGAGTTTGATTTTTTCCTTCATCGAAAATGTATTGCTTTGTTTATGGATAAAAACACGGCAACTTTCGACCAATTTGTTTGAATTTCCCGGCATTTATTGACTAGGGCTGAGCCAATAAATCGCACTTCGAAATCTCAGCCAACTTCAACTTGGTGACACCGGGCATATGCCTTTAGCATAGTAAAAGTGGAGGGACTAGCAGTCCATACTTACATATGACTATATAGTCAAAGCACTGGAAGGGATGTCTTAACAACACTTTTAGTAAACTTTGCTTTTTGCTCTGTGATTAGAACGTTACACAAATACATGACACCGTGCTATTTTTATTCTTTTTTTTTTATCGCCTATTACAATAAAAACGCGATATAAATGATGAATCACACGCAATGCATATAGTGCCATATTGACGGTTTATTTTATATTTTAAAACATAATAAACTCATATATGGTTGAATTCAGCGTAACACATGCTACAACTTTTTCTTACAAAAATTTTAAAATTCGTGAAAAAAAGAAAGGTAAAAGTAAATAAACAAATGTTTACGAATTTAAAATAAATTTAAAACATATTTAACTACGCGGTTATAAAGTTCATAAAAGACCATGTAACTTTTATTTTAAATATTTTTTTATATCTCCTACCGTTTTGACGACATTCGCATAAAAAAACCGTTTTTTTGTCAAAGTGATGTCACTTCGTAAACGTGCAAGAAAGCACATAAAAAAATAAAGGTCTCTTATTTTCAGCTCTACAGCATAGTCGACGCTTATCAAAGTCGGAGAACGACATTTGCGTCACTTCCTTTGTGAGAAAAACATTTTTATATTGAAGTTTCAGTTTCGAGGTTTGATTTAGCTTGATTAGATTACATCTTTACGGTAATTATACACAAAGTGGACTTTCTTATCAATTTCGATGAGCTAGAAATATATTGTTAAGGACGTTATTCTAAACAACTTTTCCCTATATATGTTACCGCTGCTCAGCTTTAGTCTTCGAGTTATACACAAAAGAAGTTTCACAAATAAATCTTTGTTTTCCAACACCGTGTCGATTTCCGAAGTAAATATTTTGATTGTATCCCACATTATCGCACACGTGTAGACAGTGGGGGAAAAAGGTGAAAATTATTACTTTTTTAATTTATTATTAAGCCTAAATTTATTCAATACCTAAAGACAAATCATTACAGTATATACTCTTTTAAATAAGAATTTGGCAATATAATGTTGTAAGCATGTAGACAGGCCCCTTCTCTTGCGGAGAGGGACAAAGTTCTCTTCTGCCTACACGTGTTATACAAACAACACATTTACTTCAAAAATTGACACGGTGTTGGAAAACAAAGAATTGATTTGTGAAACTTCTTTTGTGTATAACTCGAAAACTAAAACCGGGCGGCAGTAACATATGTATAGGGAAAAGTTGTTCAGAATAATGTCTTTAACAACATATTTCAAGCTCATTAAAATTGGTAAAGAAGTCTACTTTATATTATTACCTAAATTTCTTTTAAAAAATCACTACCACCCGTTGACTACTGGCTATTTGATCTGTTTCAATTAGTTTTTAACTTTATATTTTTAATTTTTGTATCTTTGTTGCTTAAAAGTACACTTAAGCAAACCTGTCACTTGTCATCTTTAAGCAAAACGCTTTATAAAAACAAGAACAAAAAGTAATTGATCGAGAACGGTTTGTGAATAAGAACGGAATACTAAACTGTTTGAAGATACAGCACGTTTGTAATAAATCGATGATAACTTGTTCTCATCCTATTTGAAATATATTCTCTTCTTCTCATCGCACTAAGAAAAATTTTAAATACTTCTTTAACAATCAACTTGCGCGAATTTTTTCTTTTTTTCAAATTATAATGCACCGAGGTTTCAAAAGTGTTACTTTCAACAATAATTAGCAATTATAAGAGAGTAAGAAAGAGAGACAGAGAAAGAGAGAGAGTGAGAGAGTGAGAGATTGTGATTGATTGATCTTTATTTAGCTTTCTCAGCTATTTCAAATACAGTTTTAACAAACATTTGCTATAACATATGTTTTTAACATTCTTTTAAATGATTCGAGTCTTTCTTCACTTTTTATTTCCGCTGGTAAGGCGTTGTACATTTTTATCCCTTCATAAAACATACTTTTTTGTGCGCTCCTCGTTTTTCTGACTTTTATTTTAATGTCTCCAATTTGCCTCGTTTCTCTTTCACTTTCTATTATTTCTAACTTATCTCTTAATGGTAACAAGTTTCTTAAGATTTTAAAAATAAATATACAAATATTATAATATAACCGTTGTTTTATAGACATAAATTGCAGTGCATCCCGCATACATTCTACTTTGGTATACCTATCACACTGTAATATTACTCTTATAGCCCGATTTTGCGCTATCTGCAATTGACTTAGTTGCGTTTCACCCATATCTAGTAATAGCGTCGCGCAATACTCAAAGTGCGGAGCTATGATTGTCTTGTATATAATACATCTAGTGTACGCTGATATAAAGTTACCTATTCTATTTAAGAAACTCGTTTTTTTACGTATTTTCTTTAGCATATAATCACAATGAGCTTTAAATCTTAGTTTGTCATCAATAATTATACCTAGATACTTCATTGTTTCTACACGCTCTATCTCAGTACCGTCCAGACACACACACACACACACACACATTTTAGTGTAATATTACCTCTCAATTCTTTTCTTATACTTCTAACTATCATAAATTTCGTTTTTCCCGCATTCATTTTTAGCTTGTTTATATTCATCCACTGCTTGACTACATTGAATGCTGTATTCATTTTACTCTCTAAATCCGTGCTACTTTCTCCACTTACGTATACTAAGGTGTCATCAGCAAACATTTTTATACTGCATCCTTCTGGACAGATTTTGATTATATCATTTATATATACTACAAATAACAAAGGTCCCAGTACTGATCCCTGTGGTACTCTATATTCTGTTGTTAGTAATCTAGACCACTTATGATTAAATTGCACTTGCTGTTTCTTATTGCTTAGATACGATTTAAGCCACTCTAAGACCACTCTTCTAATTCCATACTGATACAATATCCCTAATAATCTTTTTCTATCTATTGTCTTGAACGCTCTTTTAAGGTCCATGAAAATTACTCTCACCATTTGTCCCTCATTTACTATTAGTTTCCATTTGTCAATGACAGTTTGAATCGCTGTTTTGCACGAATACTTTTTTCTGAATCCCTATTGATGCTCTGTAATAATAGCATTACTTTCCAGATACATTTCAAGCTGTTCTTTTACTACTAATTCTAATACTTTTTCAAATACTGGTAATATATTAATAAGTCTATATTCACTTGCTTTTTTTCGCTTTATCTATTTTTGGTATCGACACTATCGTCGAAGTTTTCAATTCTTCCGAACAGCAACCAACTCTCAAAGAACTATTTATTATATCTGCAAACTCCTCTTTTATTACGCAGAAAGCTGCTTTTAATACATCACTAGTTATCTCCTCATTCGTACCTTTCTTTTTTGGTAATCCCATAACAATTTTCTCTAACTCTAGCCCTATCATTTCAAAATTTTCCATAATTCCTTTGTCCTTGATATCATAAATAATTTTTTTATTTGTACCGCTGGACCTACCTTCATTTACAGATTGTACTATATTATTAATACTTTTTATGTAGTATAAATTAAATTTATCAGTTACATTCGGCTCATCAGTATTATCTAAGATTTCAAAATCTATACTTTCTATTATCTTTGTTCTTACTGGCTTACCTTTAATTATTTCTTTCAAGGTTTTCCACATAGTCGTAAAATTTTTCTTGTTGAGATCTATCATATTTTCATTATACTCTCTTTTTTTATCTCTAATTAATTTTACAACTGTATTCCTTTCAGTTTTAAATTGTAACCAATTTTGCTCAGTAGTTTCATAAACCGCTTTCTCGTATGCTTTATCCCTTCTATCAGCTGCTTCTCTTAATTCATCTGAGAACCACTTTTTCCTTTCCCACACCTTCGGAATTCTTATCGGCGCCACTATATCTAACGCTTCTACTATACTGTCAACAAGCTTTGTTGCTCTCATACTGACATCCATATCTTGTCTTTTATGCAATTTATTTTCCACTAATCTGGTAAATTCACTTCCATCAAATTCCTTAAAGCTTGTAGCGCTAAATTTTCTATAGTTATTTTCACTTCTCTTAACACCAAATTTAACTTGAAGCCATGCGTGATCCATAATTTTAGGTTTGTAAACTACCTGTACTTCTAAACTATCATTATTAGCGAAGATTAAATCAATGATTGTCTGACTGTCTTTCGTGATTCTTGTCGGTTTATTAACCTATTGTTTTATACCTAAGCTCAGCATTGTCGTTTGCAGCTTTTTTGCATAAAAAGAATCTATCATAAGATCTATATTGAAGTCACCAATTACTATACATTCTTCTTTTATTGTTAACTCCTCTACTATATCTTCCAGAAATCTCATAAAGTCACCATGCGACGCGCTTCGTGAGTGATATACTACCATATAATCACTCCTTTATACAATTTTTCTTTTACTTCTACCGCTACACACCGACAGAGAGAGAAAGAGAGAGATTGATTGATTGATTGATTGATCTTTATTTAGCTTTCTCAGCTATTTCAAATACAGTTTTAACAAACATTTGCTATAACATATGTTTTTAACATTTTTTTAAATGATTCGAGTCTTTCTTCACTTTTTATTTCCGCTGGTAA
>NW_018022236.1:22244-25428 GCF_002006095.1 Pseudomyrmex gracilis
AGAGAGAGAGAGAGAGAGAGAGAGAGAGAGAGAGTTAAACACAGCAATGATAAATAAAAGCTCCCAAAGTGGGTTTTATATTCCATTTGAAATATTCAGTATTACTCCCTAAGTAATATTTCCGGTAATATACAGAATAAGGGAGTCCCTTCCGATCGGCTTCTCGTTCACATATATTAAGATTACCTTCCTGAGTAACAATATAAAAGTTTTAGTTGTCGCTTATTGTTTATAAAAAAGTTATGCTCAACAAAACTTTCATAAGTAAATTTTTTTTCCCGATAACATGTACATTTTTTGTGTTAAAAGCATGTAGGCAGGGGAGGTTGCGCCCCCCGCAGGTGGAAGGGCTTCGCCCCTCTCTCCTGCTCCCCCCTAAAAAAAATAGAAAACGACTTCCGATTACAGGTCGCTTCATGTCGATAGTATGTATGTGATTTTTAACGACACTTAATCGGAAGTCGTTTTCTATTTTTTTTCGAGAGGGGGAAGGGGCAAAGCCCCTCCACCTGCGGGAGGGCGTAGCCCCCTCTGCCTACATGCTTTCAACACTCAAAAAATGTACATGTTGTCGGAAAAAAAAATTTATTTATACAAAACTCTTTTTAATCATGACTTTTTTATAAACAATGAGCGACGGCTAAAACTTTTAGAAACGTACTCAGGAAGGTCATATTTACAATATATGAGAACAAGAAGCCAATCGGAGAGGGCTCCCCTATTCTGTATATTTACCATATTTCCCAGTAATACTTTGTATTAATAAGGAACTGAAGGGATAAAGTCCATACTTTCTCGTCGTCACTGTATTCTCATTACTTTAAAACTTTGAGATTGAACTTTTTAATCGGACAAAAATTAGATATTTTTGTTAATTGAGGAAGAATTAGTGGAAAAAAAGGGAAGCAAGAGCGGAGATAGGCCTAGAAGGATAGACGAGTTATGGAGTGAGACGATAATGGATAAGAAGAGAACTCGATCATTTTCTAAGAAAGAAAGATCTACGTGTTGCTGTAATAATGTAAAGATGACGGGCAGATGTTTCGCGCGCAGGTTAAAGCGTTCGATTACTTTAAGTTTGAAAAGATTTGACTCTTGGCATATATACTCGTCAGCAAATCATTTACTGATGAGCTTGTATGATCGCACATGTTTCGGGGAAAGCTCGGGGTTACCGTGCTTCTTTATCGCGAGCGTAGAGTTAAGAAGATACTGAACCGTTCTGTTTTACCAACATTTTCATGGACGACTTATTTGATATTTATTGATCGGAATGAAAATCGCTTCTTCAAAATTCTTCAGAATAATCAATAAGAAAAATAAAAACAAGTTTATGAACTGTTACCATGTGTGTAAACATTTTTACTTCGTATATAAAATTGGCAGTACAAATCACAACAAAACTTATCTAGAAAATTTTAATGACATAAATTAAATAATATTTTGAATGTTTTAAAAAAGGATTTTGAAGTTTGTAAGGAGAAAAAATGTAACAATAAGATTAGTGCAGGTTTAGCAGAACCGCCGGAAAGACACATACGTCTATCTTTGTCTCTATTTAAAAAAAAAGAATTTTTATTGATTTTCCTCAAGGTTACAATATTTCTTTACATTCCTCTTCCACATTTCCCACACCCAATTTTAAGCTGATTCAAGACCTAATTCAGTTTGCTTTTTCAACTGATAAACTCGACTTAAAAGATACCGACCCGGAAAAATCCAAAGGTGTGAATTCGAACTCGAGACATCTCCCACTCGCAGCCATCGCACTCAGGCCGCGACACTACTTGGCTGGTTATTTTTGTCTCTATTATGTTATCTATCCTCGGTCCGACTAGAGGGCATTATCTACTGAACAGCGTAGCGGCTAAATGGCCGTCGAGTTTGATCGTCGCTTCAGCATCTTCTTAACGCCGAGAAGAAAAAAAAATGCAGCGAAGCGCGTGAGAGAAAGAATTTTTCAAAAAAGAATAACAACGGCTATAAATAAGACCTTAGGATAAGAAAAAACAGTGGAATGCACGGAACAAAAATATCGCATATTTCTTACGCGTGCGTCCACTCATAGAAAATTAAAGTACATCTACAAACCAGATAGAGAAGTCTTTTCTTTAAATTATAAATAATAAAATTACTTTAATTAGTAATATTAATAAGTTTATATAATGTAAACGTATATAAAAAGTATGAAATAGAAAAAATATAATATAATGATTAATAATAGAAATAATATACTATAATGATTAATAATAGCAAATACTAATAGTAAAAAAAAATGATTAGTATATTTATGCTCCACAATTATACCTGTAGTGCAACATTATTGTTCCTCAAAATCATGTTTATAAATTATTGTCGTACAGTTGCAGTTGTATCACTTCTGCCTTTTTTATTTATTCTTTGATTTATTATTTTTGATGACGTTTGTTGTTTAATTTGATAAACGTCTCTTTAGACGTCTTTTTTCTGCTTTTAATTGTACAATTTTTTTATAGAATTTTTTGGCTTTTGGGGAAAATAAATGTTTTCTGCTTATTTCACCAAGATCAGGTCTTGCACATCTTAAACTTCGTTGAAGGATTGTATTTTTTAACTGTTCAATTTGTTGTGTATGTTGTTTTGCTAACTCTACTTGATGTACTATCTGTTCTTGATGCTGTTGCAGTATTATTCTTTGTTCTGTCAATTCTTGCTGCTGTTTTTCTACCTGATGTGATATCTGTTTTTGATGCTGTTGCAGTATCATTTCTTGCTCTGCCAATTTTTGTTGCTGCTCTGTCTGCTGTACTATCTGTTCTTCATGCTGTTGAAGTATTATTCTTTGTTTTGTCAATTCTTGCTGCTGATTCTTCAGTTGTTGGTGTTCAACAGTTTTTGTGTTTGCTGTAGTATCATCTGATGAAATATGTATCGGAATTGCAGTGTTTTTTAACCGGTTAACTGGCAATGTATCATATATGCACAAACAAAAATCTGGCCAATTCTGCTTATGTATCATATATGCACAATTGGAATAACTTTCTTGATTTTCAAACGATTTGAATGAAACTTGGTATGTAATGGTTTTTGGGGTTGCTAAGTCTGAATTTGACATTAGAATTGTAAAATTCAATATGGCAGACTCAAAATGGCCGACCCAAAATAGCTGCCAAATGTTAAAATATTATCGGGATTTAGAAAAATT
>NW_018022237.1:0-2298 GCF_002006095.1 Pseudomyrmex gracilis
TTGGCCTACAAAATCGAGGAGACGATGATCTTGGATTTTTCCACACAATGATTACTGTGTTCAATGTTTCATTCATGCCCGTGAGTTGTAATGGCACAAATGAAGTGAAAAAGACACTTTCATCAGATTTTCCATCTTCCGTAAACTTCTGTTTATATAAACTATGTCCGGAGCTTCCATCACAACCCCACTTACAATAAAGTCTTAAATTTCTGACATTATCAGGAGTCAATGTAGAAATAACATCCTTTTGAAGGAACAAAATGCGGTCCACCGTGTGATCCAATAAAGCCTGCAATTTTACTGTAGCACTACTCTCAGTTATAGTAATACTGGAATGTGGTGGATAACAACGTTTTTTTGCTTTTGTCACATTATTGTACGATGGATACAATTTGCATTTATTTTCTTTGGCGACATTTCTTATTCTTTGATAAGTTTGTTTTGAGAACTTATTTTCGACGATAACTGAAAGTGCTTCATCGGCAGATAATGTTTTTTCATTTTCTGACTTATAAGCACTAATGTACTTAAAAGCTCTTGATGGACTCGTCAATATAACATCTCTGACAACTTGTGCAGCGTGTACTTTTCCTGATGAACGAAGACTCATTTGAGTAGCATATGCCAACTATCTCGTAAAACTTAAATGTAACGTAATAATAAACGCAAATAAAACAAATGACAATTTCATTTCGTGTTTTGTCTCGTCTCCCAATCCACAGCAGTGATAAAGAACAGGTCTGTAATATCATTTCTTTTTGCAAGGTTTGCGGAAAGAAAATGTATCGGTATAGTAATAACGAATACGCCGATATGTATTTAATTTTTGGTGAAGCATATTGTTCAGGTGCGCGTGCAGAAAGACTGTATGCGGAACGTTATCCAAATCGCATGCATCCCGATCGAAAAACTTTTGAACGTTTAGACCGTAGGATTCGAAATAGTGATTGTTTAATGCCGAAACTCGTCGACGTTGGTCGTGATCGTCAGATAAGAACGGTCGAAATGGAAGAAGCGATTTTAGAGATTATTGAGGAAGATCCTACACAGAGTACACGTCAGATAGGTCGCGCATTAAATGTTAGTCACAAAACAGTTCACAGGGTATTAAAAAGTGAATTGTTGTATCCGTTTCATCGTACAAAAGTGCAAGAATTAAAAGTGACAGATTATCGTGCCAGAATGAATTTTTGTCGTTGGCTATTACTTAATAATGAAGCCGACGAAAATTTTTTGGCAAATATTATGTGGACCGACGAATCGTTATTTACGCGCACGGGTCTCTTTAACTGTCATAATGAACATTATTATGAAGTTATGAACCCTCGCGTGACCCGCACGCGTAGTTTTCAACACAGATGGAAGCTAAACTTCTGGGCAGGTATTTTAGGTGACCGACTTATCGGTCCTACTATTTTACCAGATACTTTGACGGTAAAAATATTAGAAATCTCTTGATTCTGTTGCAATATTTATCGATAAAGATGTTAAAGATGTTTATTTTATAGGGAAGAAATTACACGGAATTTTTAACAGAATGGCTACCAGATCTTTTGGAAGAAATTCCTCTTTTACAAAGAACAGTTATGTTCTTCCAGCAAGACGGGGCACCACCACATACATATCGAGGTGTTACAAATTTTTTAAATGCACGTTTTCCCGGTCGTTGGATCGCGCGACATGGACCAATCAGCTGGCCCGCACGGTACTTTTAATGAAAAAAAAAAAAAATAAATAAATAGAACAGGTAGAAGAATGTAGAAAGAAGTGCTTTAATATTTTTCATATTGTTAACAGTTCACCCGATCTGACACCGTTAGATTTTTTTCTTTGGAGTCATCTAAAGAAAATTGTGTATGAACAAGAGCCCGCTACACCCGAAGAAGTTATTGCAAGAATTCACATAGCTATCCAAGGTATCGATGGACCAATGCTTCGACGCGTTCGAGAAAATTTAATTCTTCGTGCGGAAATGTGCATTGAATCTCGCGGGACTCATTTTGAAAATTTACTTTAATTAACTCTTTCATGTACAACACTTTAATTTACTTTAACTCTTTACTAACTTAGTTCTTTTTAAATTTACAAAAAAAACTTCTTTTTAGAGGTAGCAATTTTTGCAAAACAGTTATTTTTAAAACGTCAGAAAACTTATCCATAAAAATTACTAAAATATTAGTTTTCTATGTTTCTCTAATCTGTGTAAAATATTCAATATACAATTCTGTTAAATATTATGAAAAATGAATAAATCTTTCTGTATTTTTTAACATGCGGTTACGTATTTTCTTTTAA
>NW_018022237.1:2668-7989 GCF_002006095.1 Pseudomyrmex gracilis
CGCTGATTGGCCTGATTTACTTAATAATTATTCCTTTATTACATGTAATAGAAAAAAATGGTTCAGGACTTTTCGACTCAGTTTTTCATGAAGAATAACGCTATGTGCTTAGTGGGCGTTCTTTCGGTTACACCCTGTATATATATATATACATGCACGCTTATTCCTGCACAACAACTTGGGAATGGCTCGTATTGGCCTATTTAATCTCAGATGGCTCATATTAGCCTCTTCATTCTTAGTTTCAATTTTTCACGAGCCTTGACTATTCATTTGTTTAAAAAAATATTGTTTTACATGTTTTTATGTTGAATATCATCCTAAACTATGTCTTCCCTCCAGGAGGATGACTCCAAAGACGAATAAAAAAATAATATTTATAATAAAATATAATAAAAGATTTAAATGTTTGTGTAATAAAATTTAAATTTCTTCTTATTTTTGTTTCTTGCATTGGAAATCAATAAACTTTAGATTTTTAAATTTAATTAGTTTTATAATAAAAACATTGACTTTTTAGACAAACCAAATAAAAAGCATGTATGCCAATACGCTTACACAATATAATACAGTACAAAGAATTAAAAACAAAATTCGAAAAAAAAGAGATTTAACCCAGAAAAAAGCAGAGTAGTAGTCGGGTGCCTTACTCACTGAGCCACGCTGTTTAGATGCTAAAATGTCTTAACTTAACAGTATAGTATGCGCACGGAAAATTTTAAATTTGTTTTTCTAAAGAACACTTGAGAGGTGCGTCCTATTATTGCACCACGATGTGGGAGGGTCCACCTACAATATGTATAAGACTCGTGCTCGGAGGGGAACATCTCTGAAGGTCCCCTTGTTAGTTTGCGCTGACGCTGATATTCCGTCGGAAGAACCGCGCGACGAAATCAATTATCACGTACCTGTAATTACCGAGAGTATAAGAACCGGTTTCTTTCAGTGCTTCCAGTGTTCGACGAATATTGTATGGATTCAGGCCGCTTTTGATTGCAATATTTGCGCACACCAGTCCCTTTTCAGCGATTCGAATTAATAACTCGTTTCATGATATTTCCGTACTCCCATCATAACTACATTCTACCGGTTAACTCCATGAGAAGTTTCCTCTCGATGCTTTGTCGGATCGCATGAGTATTTTATTTACAACCACCCACATATTCAGAAGCACTTTTGTATATAATCTGCTAGCGGTATAACGACACCCGGTTCCCGCACCACATTTGTCAAATTTTAGGAAGCCACGGCCTTGAAGTCGGGCAGAGACGTGCGGATCGTCGCTGCCAGCTGTGTTACGAGAGCTTTGTTAAATATAGATCATTGTTGGAGTGCGTTGAGTTTATAGAACACCATCCTTACATCATCGATCGGCTCCATTTAGTCGGAGCAAGTAATATCAACGACCCCACGGTGTTGATTTTGTTAGAAGATTGCGTATAACACCGTGCCAAACCCTTCCTTTGCCAAACCTCCCCAAATTTTCTCGTGAACGAATACCTTGCCACGGGCGATCCCGGGTTTTTACCCAAAATAAGCGGTAACTCCTAGTCAACGGTCCGAGAACTAATCCACTTTTTATTGTGTCTAAGTGAACGGTGTCTAATTGAACGGTGCGCATCTTTCTGTGTACAAACAAACGGTGCGCAAGTGAACGGTGTCCAATTGAACGGTGCGTATTTGAACGGTGCGCATTATTACGGTGTCTAAGTGAACGGTGCGCATTATTACGGTGTTTAAGTGAACGGTGCGCATTATTACGGTGTCTAAGTGAACGGTGCGCATTATTACGGTGTNGGTGTCTAAGTGAACGGTGCGCATTATTACGGTGTTTAAGTGAACGGTGCGCATTATTACGGTGTCTAAGTGAACGGTGCGCATTATTACGGTGTCTAAATGAACGGTGCGCATTATTACGGTGTCTAATTGAACGGTGCGCATTGTTATGTGTACAAACAAACGGTGCGCAAGTGAACGGTGTCTAATAGAACGGTGCGCATATTTCTGTGTACAAACGAACGGTGCGCATTTGAACGGTGTCTAAATGAACGGTGCGAATTTTCTTGCGTGTCCAAATGCACCGTGTCTAATTGAACCGTGTCTAAAATTCTGTGTCTATTTGCAACGTGTCTGATTGCAACGTGTCCAATTGAACGGTGTCTAAGTGAATGCCACTAGTTCAGCACTATATGTGGCATTCGCCATTGCACTTTGAATAATTTAATGTTTCTATTCAATGCTTCACGATCTACCTCAGGAACTGCAGGTTTTGTCGTTGCGCGATCATATTAAAATTAGTTTGACGTGCACTAATAACGTACGCTTGTAGTCCTCGCAGAATCCCAATAACATGTTGAGTGGTACACAGAAACTAAAGTAACTATCTACGTCCGTATGTTGGATAATATCCCATCCGGCATTTTTCATGGTCATGCTTTTATCATGTGTTAGCGATATATAGTTTTTGATTGTGCTAGTTATTCCAACGTTTGTATTACAATTAAGCTCCATACCATTGAGTTAATAGCGAATCTCATCGAACATAAAAGCCACACAATTATTACTCAAATATACTTTTTCTTCATTTTTTTTTGTTAATGTTAATTTTCTTTTGACGTAAAGACAACTTTGACACAGTAAAGTGTACAAGTCCTGCTGTTGTATAAGTATGCGTATCTCATTATTGTGTTCAAATGTCGTGTTCACATACGGATTGTACGTGTGAGTTTCAATCTTGACGAGACGATCGTTAAAGATCGGCTCACCTCCAACGTTTAAAATGTCAACCATATTTTCACAATTCGAGTACAATAAATCCCAACGATTGTAAAAATTTAACGTTTATTCAATTCAGCTTCTTTCGATTTCTGTACGTCGTAGTAGGTGTTTGTACTGAAAACTTCGTATCTCGCGTCACTTGATCCGCCTCGTTCACGAGCATGCTGCGTCGTCGTTTAACCTGACGATTATTTCCTCTCCTCGAAAATCAAGCAATTGTCCGTTCTGATCCACAATACGTATCGTCAGATCCGTAATGCTCTGCACAATGATCGGAAGATAAATGATCTGTGCTGGTGTTTCCGAGATCTTATATCCTAGTGGCACGTTCGGTGAGAACTCATGTATCGTATGCACGCACCGGTTGTTGCTGCACACACCCGCAGTCACGTTGCACTTTATTCGGATAATATTAACGTTGATAGTATTAATTGGCACGTCTGATACATACGACTGTCTTGATCTAAAATACGAGTTGATAAAAATCCCAACAGCGATCCAATAGTGTCAGGTTTACTAAAATTTAAAATTAATAATAAACAAGAAGTTTCTTCGGGCTCTGTATTAAACAAACGAATGAAAGAAATTGGGGTATAAGAGCCGTTTTGCAGGATGTTATGCAGAGAATGTGCTTAAATATATATATATATATATATATATATACATATATACATGTCGAAATAATTTTTTTCCTCCATATAAGATGCTGGATTTGCATCATGTATATATGAAGGATCCCGTATACCCCCTTAACTAATTTTAAAATATTGCGAAAAAAGCCAGCATCCTATATGGAGGAAAAAAATTATTTCGACATATATATGTGTATACATATATATATTTAAGCACATTCTTTACATAACATCCTGCAAAACGGCTCTTATAACCCAATTTATTTCATTCATTACTAAAATTTATTTGATAAGCGCAGTTTATTTCACTTTTCCTTGTGTTTGCGCGTAGTATTAGTAATAGGATGTCCTCATCCTTATCTTCGCTTCTCGCATTACATTGCACTATTGCATGTTGCAGATAATTGTTACTATTCCGCACTTTGTACGATCCTTCAGGAATTATAATCTGCTTGTCATCCGTATCCTAATAAAATTTATTGTTTGACGAATTTACGTTTGGTATTGTATGATATGTTTCAAAATATGTTAGTCCAAGCTCGTAATCACCGTCTCTTAAATCAATGGCGAGAAAGTAGCTGACCGCAAGGATGCTACTTTTATCGGTAAGTGTGAACGTCAGTGACATATTTTCGAAAGCGTATTGAAGTTTGATAGCACACTATTTAAAGAAATATAGCTTATCAACCGTTTGAAGAAACCATAAACACCATTGGCCACAATTGCTTTGATTGTAACGTTGATAAGATGTACAGTTATATTCTATTTTGTCCACGGCATGTTGTAGATAACGTCCCACCTCTTTTGGTGGTTGAAGATTGCCGAAACTGTCAAAATATATGACATGCTTTCCTCTCCTTGCGTACGCCACTCAGTGAGTACCTGGTCGATTTGTATCATCTACATTGACAATACCACTCTCATTACGACGTATTACATCCGATAAAGTATTACGCATGAAAACATCTCTAAAGAAAGGTATACGCATGCGCTTAGCTAGTTGTTCTACCTGTATATTTGTTGTTACACCTGTAAGTACATTTAATGTTTTGTCACCGTTTTTTTCCTTGCAAGTCCCCGTCTTTACGGAGTCAGATAAGTTTCTCGACCTTCCATCGCGCGATTATGACGTTATATTTCTTTTACCTGCCGCTGTGCAGCTCTCGTATCATTTACCGTTTTTGCAATTCCTGCCGCTCCACCAACGAGCGCCCCGAGAGCACCCAGCAGCGGTAGGACCGGTAACAAATCGCCGCGTTTACCACTTGGAAGTATTCGCTTCTTTTTTCCTAACTTGCTTTTCTTTTTCAAGCCCATGCCGAGTTTTGTCTTGTAACGGAGCCGAATTCTTCGGCTTCGCCCGGTCTTCCACCTGCCGGACAGCTCGGTCGGCGCCAAGGTTCGGGGAAGGGGAAGGCGAGAAATTGCGACACTTAATCCGTGTTTTATGCTGTAATGTAACTCTGATTTATTCAATAACCCTATTTACAATGATTTTATATTCGCGGTGTCGGTTGATTACGATCTAATTTAACGGCGGAGTCCTTGTCAATGCGTGGACTATGCAATGCAATAGATTTACTTAGCGTTTGTTTCCGCGGTGTCGGTTGATTACTTTTGTACGTTCGGCAGAGTTCTTGTCGGGCGTTTGCGCGCGGCTTTAATTAATGTGTTTGGAGCGGCGGGCACGTAATTACTTAAATCTAATTTGGGACATTTATTTACACGGGCTTTATATACAGATTAGTCGTGAAAACGACTGTTTTCGATGTGGCGGTTACAACGGCCGTTTGTGCGCCGTAGCGCGGGAAGTCGAGAATCTCTCGACGAGAATCGGTATGGCGGCCGAGTCAGCACCTTGACGGGAACGGTCGGTAATGGCGGCCGAGTCAACACCTCGGATTGCCGGAA
>NW_018022237.1:8411-14232 GCF_002006095.1 Pseudomyrmex gracilis
GGCGTGTGGAACGCGGGTGTTTGCGCGCCGCGGCATGCACCTGTCAGGTGATAAGCGCGTGTTCGGTCTGTGTCGCTATAGGCGCGTCGTCGGTCTTATATCACGCGGTCGCTCGCATAGGTGGGTTCGCAGAAACTATAGCGATGGGTATGCTATATGAGAGGTGTTTAATACTAGAAACAAAATTATACAAAAGATATAAACTTAATATAAAGAGAACAAATGATTAATATAGAGAAAAGCTTATTTACAAAAGTATAAGAGTATATTTATAAAAGTATAAGTATGAGAACAGAAATATATATATTCGTGACGGGGTTTGCCCCGTCACAGTCTTTGCTTTCATAGCCGCCCACACGGCGGTTGCAGCTGCTCTCTCACCGAGACTTGAGTCTGCTGCTGTACTACGATCGCTTGCCTTTGCAGCAAGTGCGTTATCAGCCACGTGTCGAGCAAGTTCGTTGCTTCGCGAATAAGCTATATCGTGTTCACGACAAGTCGCGTCCAACGGATTAATGCCGCCATCGCCTCTAGCTAATCGTTTTTCCAAACGCGTTCCCGGGCCACAAAATTGGTAGCCCGGAATATGTAATTTGACGGGAACAGCGTTTATCACGCGATTTAACAATCCACGCATTATATTATAGTTAAATAAAAAAAGTATATTATCGTGTATTGCATAATTAACTATATATGTGTCTTGTTACAGGGACGTCCTCGTCGTCCAGGAGATACACACACACACACACAACTTTTATTATTACGTTTAGTTTTTTTGTACTTGTTTATATTTTTTTATATCTTATATCTTTTGGTTTTTTGTTAGAACTTTATACAGTTTGTTTTTTTATATGATTAAAAACCGAAGAATTTCTCTGGTATATTACAATTATGAGTTTTTTAGTCCCATCTTTAATCCCATCCAATTCCCGACTTTCTTGATAACTATATATACTACATAAGAACAGATTCAAAGACAAACTAAATATAATAAAAATAAATAAATAAATACATAAATACAAATTTTATAAATTTATTTTGTGGAAATATATATACATACATATAATGCATGTA
The DNA here is from genome assembly GCF_002006095.1 of Pseudomyrmex gracilis. Taxonomy (NCBI): domain Eukaryota; kingdom Metazoa; phylum Arthropoda; class Insecta; order Hymenoptera; family Formicidae; genus Pseudomyrmex; species Pseudomyrmex gracilis. Next base: position 9,486 of record NW_018022237.1, read on the forward strand.
AATAATATTTTTCATGAATAAACTGTAAATATAAAAAAGTAAATACTACGTCTTTGTCATTTCTCGCTAAAACAATTGCAAGTACTTCAGGCTAAAATAAAAAATACAACTTTGCACACTTTATGTGTATAAAACTGCACCTCTGCAACTTTACGCGTCACTGCGTATATTGTACTGCGTATATGACATATGTATATATATACGTACAGTTTCTGTCTAAAATCCTGGAAACGGCTCGTAATGCCTTATATATTTCTTGGTTTAAAAATCAAGGTTTTTGTATGAAACTCAAAGCGATATAAACTGAATAGTATTAGCAGATGTCTAACTTCTCTGAAACTGTCAAAATCAGCTGTCACTATGAACCATTCACAACAGCCGGAGCCATCTTGTGGAAACGGACCAAACTAATTTGTACTCCTAATAAATTACAGCAACTATGTATTGTTGCACATATGTCTTTCGCCATATGCCGCGATATACAATATACGCAGGGACGCGTAAAGTTGCAGAGTTGCAGTTTTTTAGCAAGAGTAGGCAAAGTTGGATTTTTATATAATAAAGAAATATATATATATATGTCATATATATATATTTATATATATGTCATATGTGTATATATATATATATATATATGACATATATATATATTTCATATGACATATATATAAATATATATGTCATATATATATATGACATATATATATGACATATATAGGAGAGCAAACGGAAATTATATCGGCGCCCGAAAAGATCAACCGCGCCTTTAGACAACTCCTCCAGCAGCTTTACAAACAAACCCGGATATCTCCGGGTCATNAAAACGCCGGTCATAAAAATTAGAGCAGCCGGCGCAAATAGAAACTCTGGCATTTTTATTATAAACAAACAAAAAAGGGTCTATGCGGCGTGATCGAAAAGACAATACTCTCCCTTTTTTCTTCCCCGAAAAATCGGACGAGGCGACCGAAGCGAGAGATCGTCGCCGATTGGCGATCTTGGAAGTCGCCCGACCGACTAATTAACAAATAGGAACCAGCAAAGCTCAACTGAGTTCCCGATTGGGAGAGTCCTCGCTTACTCAAAACAGTATATAAGCCAGGGCTCTCAGAATCGGAAAACAAAAAGAACCGCGCCGCGTATCTGAAAAGAGCCGATTTTAGTGAGCAAAACAAGCATAAGTTACAAGTGCAAGTGCGAACAGTGCGCCGAGAATTCACCGAACACCAAAGCCGCACCAGGTTCCGAACTACCTAGCCAGCCGCATGGGCCGAAGGGAAAGGAAATCGTAGCCACCAGTCACATAAGTAGTAAGTCTACATCATTATATATACGGAGGTTCCACTTCTCGCGAAACTAAAAGCTGACGTCGCGATTGATTTTTGGAGATATCGGGAACGGACAAATTAAACAAATCTATAAAAATTCGGAAGAGCTACTCGCGGTGTGTAACCGTCTTGAGTGGCAGCCGAAATTTTGGAAGGGCTACTCGCGGTGTGTAACCGTCTTGGGTGGCAGCCAAAATTTTCGGAAGGGCTACTCGCGGTGTGTGATCGCGAAGCCAAGAAAATCAATAACAAAAAAAGTACAATAACATAAATTGTAATTGAGTGTAATTGCATAAAATCGTTTAAGTGGAACCCCGGCAGAGAACTTCGCGAGCGGGTAAAAAGGCCCTGCGCTACCGACGCAACGCAAAATTAGACGAGCGGCAGCGCTCGCGCAAAACGAAGCGGAGTCGACCGGGCCCATTGACGCCACCCCTCAGACATTAAGAGACGATTCCAGCAGCGACAATAGAATAAAAAACCCCGCCAATATACATACAACTCAATCGCATGCGCACTCACACTCACCGACNCATTCGCAACACACACACACAGATACACATACACACGACGGTTTGTGGTATGAAGCTCCCTCCTATTCACCGATAACCCCCGATCCTCCCGCAGACGCTCAATCCTCCCCTTGTTTGCCCGCGAACAATCCGCCCCCTTCATTTCTTCGCTCCCCCTCTCCAACGCACTCCGAACCCGCTCATCCCGCAGAAAATCCCGCGGATCTGCAATCCGCGCCGACTCTTCCACCTCCCCCTTGCTCTCCTTCCCCTCAACCATCTTTATTCAGAGATGAACCTGCGAACGATGAATCCTCCGACTCGACACGATCCACCACCCCTCCGCTCGATCCTAAATTTCAACACTTCCTCCGATTAGCCTCAACTTACAAAAAAGCAAATCCGGAAAGAATCCCCTTTGTTCTTGACCCTCTAACAAAAGATCCTTCCGACATCTTCCGGGTGATAACCACCACTCCAGCCAGAAAACTCCTCCCAGTCAAATTTCCTTATATAGATGACATCCGTTTAGTTCCCGTTCACCATTTTTATACTATATTCCCCCCTAGTTCTGTCAAAATCCATGAAATAATAGAAATAGATCTTGAATGATTTCTATACCACAAATCGGCGCATTAAACATGCACCCGACACAGTTACACCTGTAAAATCCCGCCGGAGGCTCCTCACACACATCCTCGCGTCACTCATACACACATATATATATATATTCTTCCTCTCTAGCCTCCGAGCGATAACTTTCCGTTTCGATGTAAAATTTGCGATATCACATTCATCCACACGACAACACACCTAAAAATTGTAATACTTACACCCATTAAATGAATAAATTAATATTGTACGTATCAAAATTTTTCCGTTTAATTAAAACGACCTCTCATCATTCCACATCCTCAATCGATCGCACGGTCTCGTCCTTAGTCCGTGGAGTTAATTCTTCAGACTCAAGAAAAGACCGACGAGCGGGGCCTCATAGAATAGAGTAAGATCGGCATACGCCGTTGACCTATCCGTGAGAGCACACAAACTCGCTCGACTCTGTCGCAGCGGGATCGCCAACCTGCTGTGCGGAGATAGAAAGAGAAACGACAGCTCTCTGTTACTCCACCATAGCCCGACCGTAACCGTGGGCCAGAACGTAAAAGTTGTAAATTTATGGTTTCAATAAAGAATTAAACACATTAGCATTTTGTATGCTTGCTCTCATCGGCCTGCTTATTTGATTTTACTTACCGTTGCAAATACTACTGTTGCACTGATTTTCTTTTTGTTTCTGTTTTTGTACTATTTTAAACAAAGAATTTTACAAATTTTATAATAATATTATAATTTTAAATAATTTTATAACATATTTATACATTTTATACATTTTATACATGTATACATTTTATTATACATTTTGTTTTCCATACAAAAAATATTATTTACAATAATAATATTTGTAAAACATATTTTGAATATTGCTAAATAATATTCTTCTAATTAAATAATGATCTTATTTGTAAAAATTTGAAGGATACTATTTACCTATAAGTGAATTTTTTAATAGTTTATTTTAATTTTCTTGCTGATACAAACTGCGCTATCATTTCCTCACCACCTTTGAGGTAGATAGCATGGCACATTCTTTTTTTATAGTGGTATCCCCAACAGGTCTAGTCCACTCTCATTATTTAATCCAAAAATTGTTCGAAGTGCGAACCTTGTTCTCGCAAACAAAGTTCAATCCTTCGAACAATATCACGCGTCGCGCGGTGCGCCATTTCCGGAGTGATGGTGTTGAAAGCAGCGAGAATTGCTTCTCGTACTTCATCTTCCTCACCATCACGCCTGTGTTCGACTAGGTGTTTGATATGACCCCAAACGAAATAGTCGAGCACGTTAAGATCTGGCGACCGCGCCGGCCAATTAACTGGGCCACCACGACTCATCCATTTGTCCGGATAACGCGCATCTAATATATCGCGTGTTCGACGCGAAAAATGAGCTGGTACTCCGTCATGCTGAAATATCAGCTGTTGTCGCGTTCTCAATGGCACGTTTTCTAGGAGCACGGGCAACGTGTTTTCCCAAAAATTGGCGTACAGTTGTCCATTTAAACGTGGCGGGAAAAATAAGGACCAATCTGAAATAATATTATTTGACAGTGGTGGGAGAGAAAAGAGAATTATTTAAACTAATAAATATATATATTCGGTCATAGGAGCCGTTCGCTAGGTGTTGTGCGGAAATTATATGTGTATATATATCCATATATATACGTGTTCACATGTAAATTTTTACACGTGAAATTCGAATTGAAATAACAATTCTAAAATTCATATTGGATGCTATACTTGCATCTCGTATATGAGAAATCCCAAATAACCCCCTAATTGAAATTAAATTTATATTGCGAAAAAAACTCCTCGGCCAGGAGTCGAACCTGGAATCTCCGGCTTTCCGTGCCGTCGCCTTTCCTATTCGGCCACTAATTCGGCCATTTAATTTCAATTAGGGGGGTATTTGGGATTTCTCATATACGAGATGCAAGTATAGCATCTAATATGAATTTTAGAATTGTTATTTTAATTCGAATTTCACGTGTAAAAATTTACATGTGAACACGTATATATATGGAGATATATATACATATATAATTTCCGCACAACACCTAGCAAACGGCTCCTATGACCGAATATATATATTTATTAGTTTAGAAACTTCAGAGCCTGAAGAGATTCTTTAATTGTTTAATTCACGCTAGAGGAAGATGGCATTGTTCGAAGAATATATATGTATGAATATTGCGAGAAAAACTCCAAGTGCCTCGGTGGCCGAATAGGAAAGGCGACGGCACGGAAAGCCGGAGATTCCAGTTTCGACTCCTGGCCGAGGAGTTTTTTT
>NW_018022237.1:15226-19503 GCF_002006095.1 Pseudomyrmex gracilis
AAAAGACGACGAGCAGAAAAATCACGCAAAAAACAAATGATAATTACTGATATCAAAACATCGCCGACCACGACGAAAAAATTTGCCTGGTTAAANGAAGGTCTATACTAAGTAGTTCCAGCGTTGACCGCTCGATAGCGCCGCTTACCCGCGCNAGAAAAAATCAGTCCGGGAACTTTCCGGACAAACTGTGTAGTCGGGGAACAAAGGATTTCGCCGACATTGCGCGAGGAACGCTGTTTTGCCGATAATAAATAGTTCTTAAAAATAGTGTTACATTTAAATGGAAACAATAATTACCTTCCGCGCATTTATTTTTCTGAAATGTGTAAATCTCGGAAAAAAATATAAATATATAAATATTGTACGTCTTTTAAATAAAAATTGTGTGTAAAGATTGTGTGTAGACCGTAGACGCGCGACGTTCTACGTTTCTCGTTCGTTTCATACATCGAGATTTTCATGTTGGTGACATCGTAATTTGTGGAATCAATTGACAACAATGTAATTTTTCGAAATACATGAAATGTCATGCATTTTTCTATAGAAAATGAACCTAAAATATTAAATAAACTTTGCCACAGAGATCTTTCATGTTACAATATTAAACATTTTTGCAACAATTATATAATACAAGATTTATGTTTTGCAATGATGATAGATAATATTATGAAGTGGTTTTCCGCACTATTTATGAGGTGCCACTAATAGCGCGTTCGGTTTTTTAACGTGGATGTTTGCCTGTAGTCTTATTCTACTACATTTTATTTTGCATCTGTTAGTTATAAATATGCCCTGATAGCCACTTGTTAGCGTTTTTGCTGTCATGTGCCGAAAACAAAACGCTTGAGTTTATAAGCAAATTTAGAACAAGGTGAGTCAGGCATTTGTCTTTGGTTTGACATGACACGTATTCAACATGTTTTGCCGAGAATTTGCTGTGTATTTGCTGTCAACGGTTTATCACTAACATAAAAAGCAACATGACAACAAGTTGCCAACAACATGTGTCATATATTTCAGTAAAAATACAATATGTCGAAAACGGATAAATATATATTCACTGACACATCGCTTTGTGAAAGAAGAAGTAATTCGAGATTTCACTTAAATTAATCTTTGGAGATCTGATTTAGTTCACCGATCAGCTGATTAACTTGATAAAAGGTACCGGACCCGAAAAAAATCTTAAAGTGATAGGTGGGATTTGAACTCGAGACCTTCATATTTGCAATCCCCGTACTCAGTTTGCGAGACCACTTGTTCCTTACTAAAATATAATTATTTTTGTCTACTTATTCTAAAAGAAATATATGTCACCAGTTTTTACCAACCATACGACAGAAGTACAGACATCGGTGTCTTGTTTTGTTACCGTCAAGTTGCTCTTATGTTGCCGAAAACGAATGACAAAGCAAAGAGTTTTCTATGACTAAAAGTCATTTTCTTGACGATGTAATGAGCAATAGTTACTCTTCGTTTGCTCTGAATCTGCTGGCACAAAATGTTTCAAATTTGCCTTTGCGTTGTCAATTACGTATGACTATGCATCATGTTTTCAGCAAATATACAGCAACTACTTACTGAAAACTTCAGCTCAGCATTAAGCACATCATTTTAGAAAACATGCTTGGCTATCAGGGTGGATGTCGGATATATAGAATGCCAAACAGATTAAGATTTTACACATTAATTATTTTTAAATGTAAATGTCGGATATTTAGAATTTTAGATAAGCTAAGATTTAAAGACATTTATTATTTTTAGATGTAAATGACGGATATATACCACCTTGATCAAAAAGTTCCCGGAATTACCACCAGGTCATGCTCTGAGTCAGCTGATTTGAGTTCTGTTGTTTTAGTTAGATTAAGTTGCCACATCTATCGTTGACATTTGCACCAAATTTTGTCGCCATAGCTTGATATTTGTAAAAGTTACGCCGTCTTGAGTGCATCTACGTCTGCATGTGTTTTCGATTTTTTTAGTTTTAAAAATAGAGTTGACTTTGCAACAACGAGTTTGTATTAAATTTTGCGTTAAAAATGGATTCAATGGTGTGAAAACCTTGAAACTGTTGGGGAACTGACTTTCGGCAGTGATACTCTAAAGAAAACAGCCGTTTATGAGTGGCATGAACGTTTCAGAAGTGGTCGTGAGTCCGTCGAGGATGACGAACGCAGTGGCAGGCCGTCGACAACGAAAACCGACGAAAACATCAAGAAAGTGAAAGAAATGTTAATCAATAACCGTAAAGGAGTAATAAGGAGTATTATTTGGGCGTTATGAGACGTTTGCGTGAAGCAATTCGCCAAAAAAGAAAGGATTTGTGGGCAAACAACTCGTAAATTTTGCACCATGATAACGCACCGTTGCACAGTACCATCATTATCCGTGAATTTTTGACCAAGAACGAAACGAATACCATCCAACAGCCATCGAATTCACTTGATATGACTCCCTGCAATTTTTTTCTGTTTGATCGAGTCAAAAAACTACTACGGGGAATGCGCTTTAAGAGGATGCTGAACCGTTCTGTTATACCGACGGGATATGTCATTTTAGTAGAACTAACTAATATCATTATTTATTGTATCAAATAAAAACCGCTTTTCCAGAAGTAAAGAACGTAAAGAGACACTTATTGGTCTGATGCTTTTTGGTCTAAAAAGCACCAAAAATTACATTGTCCTAGTATTACTTGACCATATTTTGCTATTTTTAAACAATTTCTAGGCATTATATAAATATGCAGGCACCAGAGTGATAAGCGGATGATATAAAAGAATATAATGGAACAATCAGAATGTGATTTTATTGTCTAGTTTACGAGAATAGTTAGTTTTTCTAATGAAGCACATACGATAATAGGCAGGATACGCACACAAGCAAACAGTCGCGTACGTGTGTATATCCTCACCACTATCAGACGGGCAAACCGAACGAAAGACAAGAAAAAGGATATACGTCTATCCTTGTATAGAGGGTACTACTTGACAGCGTAGCAGCAAAACAGCTGTTAAGCCGCTGGTTCAGCATCCTCTTAACAGCCGAAAAGAGGTAATGGAAAAATCGAAGACGGCTCTGATGTGGCTATACCGACAATAAAGTTCCAGAAATGTTTCGAGAGCTGGATCAAGCGCAGACATAAGTGCGTTGAAGTCGATGGGGAGTATTTTAAAGGGGACAGTATCACTTTTGATGAATACACTTGAATTTTTAATTTTCTGAATGAATTCTGGGAACTTTTTGATCAAGATAGTAGAATACCAGACACATTAAAATTAAAACACATTTATTACTTTGAGATGTAAATGTCGGATATAGAGATACCCAGACAGATTAAGATTTTAACACATTTACTATTTTTATATATAAATCTCGGGTATAGAGAATGCCAGACATCTAAGATTTAAACACATTTATTATTAAAAAATATGACTGTTTGACATAGAATGCCATACGAACTAATGCGTAAACACATTTACTATTTATAGATGTAAATGTATGATATGCTACAATGCTAGACAAACTAAGAATGTTATAATATTAGAAGTAATAAAGGTACATATTTATAGTATATACATATTTAAATATGTACAGGGTGCTACAGATACATACAAGTCAGTACAACGGAGTGCCTATCGTTTCTCTGGTAGGCGCGCGCGTCCGAACGCGCCCTTAATGTCTTACTGGTATGATTACTTGTATACTTTTTCCACTAGAATATTGTGATAAAATATAATATAAATATAAATATAAATACTATATAATATAAATATATGAAAACAAACATAATAAATATAAGCAAATTAAATAAAAATTAATAAATAAGTAAATAAAACTAACAAAAATTTGTTTCTTTATCATTTTTTACCTTTTCGTTCAACGTTGGAATTTTTTGTGACAGAAATTAGAGATTCCAAAGAGATAATGTTTAAACGTATGAATAATCAAGGCTCGTGAAAAATTGAAACTAAGAATGAAGAGGCCACTAAGAGCCATCTAAATAGGCCAATACGAGCCATTCCCAGGATGTTGTGCAGGAATAAGCGTGCATGTGTATATATATATACACATGTATGAAATTCACATGTAAATTATTTTTACATGTAGGTTTTTGAATTGAAATTTTAATTCATAAAATCATATAAGATGCTAGATTTGCATCTCGTATATGAAAGATCCCAAATACCCCCCTAATTAATTTGAAAATATTGCGAAAAAAACTCCTCGGCCAGGAGTCGAACCTGGAATCTCCGGCTTTCCGTGCCATC
>NW_018022237.1:20038-25468 GCF_002006095.1 Pseudomyrmex gracilis
AAAAATAATTTACATGTGAATTTCATACATGTGTATATATATATACACATGCACGCTTATTCCTGCACAACATCCTGGGAATGGCTCGTATTGGCCTATTTAGATAATGTTTAATTATATATGTTTTAACGAAATTCTAGAAAATAAAGAAATATTATTGTTAAAACAAAAATACCAGAAACTTGACACGAGAAATCTTTATTTATATTTACGTATTTGTTTTTAATATATTTAATAACTTTTTGTTACGTAATTTAATATAATATTTAATATAATATTTTTAATGTAACATTTTTGTTAGGTAATTTAATACTTCCTAATGTAATAAATAATTTATTACTTAATACGCTAATAACACAGAGATATCTGCGAGGTTTTGTTATTTAAAAATTAAAAGTAATTAATTAATTTAATTAATTTCTTACATACTTTCGTGCGCGCTGAACACGAATCTGGCCTCAGAAATTGCCTTTTACATTAGGTTTTTGAGATTAATGGAGTAAACTGGCTCAAAAAGAAACGATTTTTTTATTTAGGTTCTTATTTATTGATTTCAAAAACCTGAATAGGCTATTTTTGAGGCCAGATTTGTATTTAATGCACAAAATTTTGTAAAAAACCACTTTTAATTTTCAAACTCCTTTCAACACTCTTCATTTTGCAGGTATAATTACTAAAATAATAGTAAATCAATAAATTAATATAATTAATAAATTAATAAGCACTTTTAATGATGTAAAAAAACAATTTATTATACTTAATAATTTTTTTATTTTATAACAGATGTTCAAAATAACCACCATTGTGCTCTGCACATATAACTATTTGTCTAAAACAACTTTCTCGCACTCTATGCAACATTGCAGGCGAAATATTCAAGCTTGCCATCTCTATTTGATTAATTAAATCATCTTTTTTATTTGGTAGAGTTTGATAAATGGAATCTTTTAAATAACCTCACAAAAAGAAATCGAGAGATATTAAATCCGGTGACCGCGATGGCCATTTGTGGAAATTGCTGTGGATGCCTATCCATTTATTTGGAAATTTTCGATTCAGGACGTTACGAGCGGCGACCGAAGTATGAGCAGGATGACCATCTTGTTAAAATATCATATTTTTTCTTATAACTAATGGTACATTTTCCAATAAGTCGCCTAATGTATTTTGTAAAAACATTGAGTATATCTCAGCATTGACATTTTCGGGAAAAATGTATGGTCCAATTATACTGTCGTTTACAATGCCCATCCATATATTTATACTGTATTGTCCTTGAATGTGTATTTCTTTACGGCACTGTGGATTGTGTTCTGCATAATGATGTTTGTTGCGACGATGTATGCATCCATCACTACGAAACGTGCATTCATCAGTCCACAAAATTTTTTTAGAAAGGCATCGTTTTCAACTTCAATCTAGAAAATAATAGTATAAAATTATATATTCTCATTGCATTATTAATCTATTGTCATTTATTCCGATTACTCATATGTTTTGCACTTACTTGTTATAACATCCAGTTACAGAACGCCTATCGGCGAGGAAAATCCGCAGGGAATAATTGTTGGGTTGTGTGTCTTTTAAATGGGTGCCACTTTAAATTATTTTTAATAATTCGGTGCACCTTTACACAATTTACATGCAGATCATATCCAATAGCTCGTGTACTTGTATGAGGATTAATTGTTATTTCTCTCCTTACTGCGTTTATTCTTTCCTCTGCTCGTCGACGAACTTGCTGTGGCCGCATTGATGCATGTAAGTTGCCATAACGACACAATCTTACATATAAATTATAAAAAAAACCGTGTCCCGGATGCCGTTTATTTGGGAAACGCTCTGCATATAAAACTGCGGCTCGTCTTTGGTCTTTATGACATTCACCATAAATTAGTACCATATCGACCAGCTCTTCATTTCCATATCGTATACGCTCCATTATAAAGCACACTATGAACATGTTCAATTATTATGCTTGGTTACATTTATTGATACCAATTGACATATTTTTTAATAATAAATGTCTTTAAATCTTAGTTTGTCTGGAATTCTAAATATCCGACATTTACATTTAAAAATAATTAATGTGTAAAATCTTAATCTGTTTGGCATTCTATATATCCGACATCCATATTTATAAATAACAGATGCAAATTAAAATGTAGTAGAATAAGACTACAGGCGATGGTTCACGTTAAAAAACCTAACGCGCTATTAGTAGCACCTCATGGGTAGTGCGGAAGACCACTTCATAATATTATCTATCATCATTGCAAAACATAAAACTTGTATTATATACTTGTTGCAAAAATGTTCAATATTGTAACATGAAAGATCTCTGTAGCAAAGTTTATTTAATATTTTAGGTTTTTTTCTATCGGGAAATACATGACATTTCATGTATTTCGAAAAATTACATTGTTGTTAATTGATTCCACAAATTGATAGATTGCGATGTCATCAACATGAAAATCTTGATGTGTGAGACGAGCGAGAAACGTAGAACGTCGCGTGTCCACGGTCTACACACAATTTTTATTTAAAAGACGTACAATATTTATATAAGAAATATATAAGGCCTTACGAGCCATTTGCAGGATGTTTGTGCAGAAACTGTGCGTGTATATATATATATATATATATATATATATACACACATATAACAAATTAAACTTGTAAATTTTTACAAGTGAGTGTTTTTTGAATTGACATCTCAATTTTTAAATTCACACGGGATGCTGAATTTGCATCACACATATAAAAAATTCCGGATACCCCTGTAATTAATTTTTAAAATATTGCGAAAAAAACTCCTTGGCCAGGAGTCGAACCTGGAATCTCCGGCTCTCTGTGCCATCGCCTTCCCTGTTAGGCCACCGAGGCACTTGGAGTTAATCTCGCAATACTTATACATATATCGAAGATGGTTTGATAATATTATTAACGCTAATATTCAGCCAGCGTAATTTCAAACAATTAAGACTTAAGGCTCGTCAAAATTGTCAACAAGAAATATATAAGGCCTTACGAACCATTCGAAGGATGTTTGTGCGGAAACTGTGCGTGTATATATATATATATATATATATATATATATATATATACACACACACACATGTAACAAATTCTACTTGTAAATTTTTACAAGTGAGTGTTTTTTGAATTGAAATCTCAATTCTTAAATTCACACCGGATGCTGAATTTGCATGTATAAGTATTGCGAGACTAACTTCAAGTGCCTCGTTGGCCTAACAGGGAAGGCGATGGCACGGAAAGCCGAAGATTCAGGTTCGACTCCTGGCCGAGTAGTTTTTTTTCGCAATATTTTAAAAATTAGTTAAGGGGGTATCCGAGGTCTTTCATATGTGTGATGCAAATTCAGCATCCCGTGTAAATTTAAGAGGGTACTGGATACCGACTATAGACACCTGTAAACCGACGATTCTAATATTTTGTTTTGAGCCGTATTTGCTGCATCAAATCCAAAATGCTTCTACAGAAATAAGTAACTTGTGCTAAGAGTTTGCTGTTGTTCTTTAAAATGTCAAAATTCAGCATAAATTTTTTCTTATACAGTTTCCTTCTGTAACTTTATTATATCATCATGTATATAAAATTATTTCTAAGCTTATGTACGTATTTACACTGAACTACAGCAATACGTACGACACAAAACAATCTAATGAAACACTCAGAATATGATTTGGTTATCTAATTGATGCACAAAAAGTAATATGGTGATGATGTTGGTTTGGTTTGGTGCTGTTGTGGCTCAGTGGACCTGTTAAGCTAGACCATACGCCATTCTAATGGTGATGATGTGTATTTGCTACCATATACTATCACTGTTTCTGTAAAGAACAGCACTATGTAGTTCACGAAAATCCCGATAGGGAGTGCTGCATCAAAGTATGCCAAAAAAACGTGAAACGATAGCCAATCACTATGCTATTTTTCCGTAAGAGTAAAAAGCTGATCGGCTATCGCGTTGTTTTTTGTCACACGCTTACTANTTTAGTATGAACAAATATGTAAACTGCGCAAGCACCTTTTTTTGACTACACATTGAAAAAAAAACACGTTTTTCTAATACTATTTTGCAATTGTAAATTAAAAAAAAATGTGAAAAACAATATGTTTTAGAAAAAGAATAAATCTTTTATTTATATTCTCGGTATTAGTAGAATGTAACGAGAAGGGGAGGAGGTAGAATTGTAAATAAATAATATAATTGCAATCAATTACAGTTTTTTTATTCTAATATTCTGTTCATTGTACTATAAATATAAAATTTCAGAAAAATATAAAAGTTTCTATTCTAATCAATAACAAACCTATGAAATATTAAATAAATTATTATTACATCATTATCAATTATCGTCACTGTGAAATACATAATACTATATAAGTTTGACTTCTACAAAAAACAAAAACTAATGATAATGAATGTAAAATTATTTTTATTACAAATAAGCTTAGCAAACTTTGTACTTTTGTTTTTTTTGTATTACTGGATATAGCTTTATGTATGGAAGAGTGCACTAGATCGTGCGGCTAGAAGAAAAATATTTTTTAGAAATTTCTCCACCGGCTACTCCTACTACCGCGCGCTATTCTCCTTCGGTCTAGGGCCGCTGGTGAAGATCGCAGGAGAACGGCACGCAGTAGTATAGAAGCAGCCATTTCCAAGAAATATTTCTCTTCTAACCGCACGATATAGTGCACTTCTCTTGTACATACAGCTACATCCAGTGAAAAAAAAAATAAAAGTACAAAGTTCTTTTGCAAAGCATATTTGTAATTAAAGCTTATTTGTAAATAAGAAATTATTATAATTATGTTATTGGCCATATTACCACTAACATGGTAATTTTACTACTAACATGGTAACATGGCCGAACATAATTATAATAATTTCTTATTTACAAATAAGCTACATTTTTTACAAATAAACTTTGCGAAAGAACTTAGTACTATTATTTTGTTTTATCACTGGATGTAGATTTATGTACAAGAGAAGTGCGCTATATTGTGCGGTTAGAAGGGAAATATTTCTCGAAAATGTTTTTTCTGGCTGCTCCTTTTTTATATAGAAATAATAACATAATTTCTTTTCTAGTTGGAAAATGGAGTAGAGACGGTTGCCGGAAGGGGAAGTCCACGTAGCGTAGAGTAAGGTAAAGAGAATGTGTGTGTGTGCAAAGCTAGAATAGGTATTAATAAGTCTTAGTTATATCTTAGTTGTAAGTTAGTTGTACGTTATGGATATGTAAATAATTGTAACCCTAAGGGGAATCAATAAAGTCAATCAGATCAAATCAATCAACAATTTTTTTTTTCAAATAAGGTTTGCACAGAACTTTTGCTTTTATTTATATAAAAGTTTTATTTATATAAAAATACATGTCATACAAAAATACATGTCAT
>NW_018022238.1:0-1495 GCF_002006095.1 Pseudomyrmex gracilis
ATTAACGCTGTATTTGTAACGAAATAAAGTGTGTTCATAAGAAAGTGCGCCTTTGTCATTGCCGCGTCCGCGCACGCGAGTATCGGCGTCCCTCGAGAACGGCTCCGCGCCCCGCGGGCGTAACAATATATATGTATACACATGTAACGAATTTACTTGTAAATTTTTACAAGTGAGTTTTAGGCCACCTAACAGGGAAGGCGATGGCACGGTAAGCCGGAGATTCCAGGTTCGACTCCTGGCCGAGGAGTTTTTTTCGCAATATTTTAATAATTAGTTAGGGGGGTATCCGGGGTTTTTCATATGTGAGATGCAAATCTAGCATCCCGTATGATTTTAAGAATTGAGAATTCAATTCGAAAAACTCACTTGTAAAAATTTACAAGTAAATTCGTTACATGTGTATACATATATACATATACATGTATAAGTTCTCGCTCAACACTTTGAGATCGGCTCGTAAGGCCTTATATTCACTCATTGGTTTAAATTTCACGAGCCTTAAGTCTTTATTAATTGTTAAATATATTTTACTTTTTTACACATACCGTAAGTAAGTTTCTTATATCACGTAAAAGCTAATAATTAAATAAATAAATATGATATGAATTATTAAAGTCACTTTCAATGCAGTTACTCTTTTCAATGTTCGCGATAATTTTATGATAACATATGGCTGTCGTTATTATTGGTAATCGCGTCGATATGTATCATAACCGTGCCGGTACATATGGATTAAATCTCGGGCCGCTGGCGCGTGCTAGTAGGAGACAGCCGGAGGAGAACTACTTCTCCTCACGGCGCACGATATGGTGCTCCGCTTTGTACGGTGTGCCTCGCACACTGCGTGCGCGTGAACTTGGCGCGAGGCACTACCGTGCCTTTTGATATTAGTGCGTTTTTCCTTCAACTTTCGCCACTTTCACGTATTCCATCTTTATCTGATAGTGATAGAAACGACGTGACGACGGAGTGCCATCACTACCGCCGTTGCCACATTGCTTTGGGTAAAGGAAAGATTGACAAGGAGTGACTACGCGACGTTGTACCAATCGATTTGGACGAAATTTATAGGATTGGTAGATGACTATGTGGAGTATTATAATATATAAATGTCCGCCCCGTGTTTTCGAAATATGTTACAATATGCATGATTTGCTTTCAAATTAACAAACGAGAGAGAGATATTTATGAATGTCAACAAAGTATGTTTTTCTATAGATATTTTAAAGAAACCATGTGAATGTAAAAATGCAGCGTTCATACGATGTGCACACTGTCGTGAAAATTATTGTTTCACTTGTTTTTATGACAAATATCATCCTGCAGTATGGATTGGGTAATTATGCAGTTATACGGACTATTTTCCGATCTCAACAATTTTGACATATGTTATCAAGGTCACCTCTCTGAATAATAATATGAAGGTTTTATCCGTCGCTCATTGTTTATAAAAAAGTTATGAACAAAAAAAGTTTGATGATTGAACTCTCGT
>NW_018022238.1:2550-25201 GCF_002006095.1 Pseudomyrmex gracilis
TATATATATACACATGTATGAAAATTCTCATGTAAATTATTTTTACATGTGATTTTTGAATTGAAATTTTCAATTCTTAAAATCATATAGGATGCTAGATTTGCATCTCATATATGAAAGATCCCAAATACCCCCCTAACTAATTTTGAAAATATTTAATATCCTTATAAAGTAACTCGAAATTTTCAAATTCGATTTTCTTGCGAATGCTTGAGTAGTGCGTCTTATTACTTTACCGTGCGATACTCCACATAGTCATCTATCAATCCTATAAATTTCGTCCAAATCGATTGGTACAACGTCGTAGTCTCCCCTTGTAAGTCATGTGGAAAGGCAAGCGTGAGCAGATGAGAGGCAGAAGGATTTCGTGTTGAAAAACGCCGTGTGCGAGTTAGATAATAATAATTTATATTTTTAATCGCAGAGCGCATCTACTACAAATCAGCAAAACATAACCGGCAAGCAGATTTATCAAACGACTCCACACTCCGATAGTTCGATAAGTCAACAAATAACGTTTCTTGAAGGACATCCGCATCGTGCTTTTGTTCCAAATATCTTCCATCATGGAGTGATTATCCCCGACCAATTATTGCAAAATTCACAAACAATATTTAACCAGCCAAAAGTTGTGCAAACCACAAATCCGCAACAATCTTCGTGTAATTTGCATACAGTCATTGATCAAAATTGTCCTGAAGTTTCTACTCTTAATAACAAATGTGAGAAGCAGCCAACTGGCGATCGAAATGTACCTAATCATAAACACATCATGCAAATACAACAACAGAAGCAAGCAGCTATTATAAAAGATCCAGATGCGTCGTGCGATAATGAGAGATCTACAAATCATAATCAAAATATCTGTTGTATTTCTCCACATAATCTATTTGAGCAAATATATCAGCAATCACATCAAATGTCCAATAAAATGGAACTAATGCCTAACCAGCAACAGCAAATACATAATAATAATAATTTAGAAAAATACTACTACTATAATCAACAATTAATCGACTCACCTACACAAGGAATGACTTCACCACAAGATATGACTATTACCCAAATAAAATTAATGCAACACAATCCTTCATTCAATCAGTCTGTATGGCCGCAGAAAAATCGATGGATAGAAACAACAACTCAGAGCCAACAACATTTGCATCATTCTTTATCGCAACATCATCATATGCCGACCATTAATTTTAATCAGCGTAATTTTAAATTTCAAAATCAGTCAAATTCATCAAAGAATTATATGAAACATAAATCTACCAAACTGGTTGCAAAAGATAATCAACGAGACGATAGAAATCAGGTACTATATTTCACGCCTGATATGATACGCGATCAGGAATTGTTAGTTTCCACCTTACGACAACAAGATATATCTGATGAAGTAATGCGCCGTCAATTTGACGCGTTGTTAAACGAACAACGGCGACATTTAGCCTATGTCGCTCAATTTCAGCAGGAAGCTGATACTCTGGATACTAAACAACCTCGATATATGAGAAAAAGAACAGGAGAGTATGAAAAGCCGGAATGGATGGTGCACATTACACCACCTCGAATTTCGTGTAACAAAGTTGAAAAAATCACAGCGCAGCAAAATAACTCAAGAATACAAGGTTCAATGAACGACCAGTTGTTAGAAAAACGTAACACAACAATGGCTGTTCACCAACAGAATTATTATCAGCATAAGAAAGAAGAGGTGGCCAAACAAATTTCATCTTATCAAAAATATTTACAGAATAATCCCGATCAACATATAGTTAATTGGTCTTGTAGAAATATACCATCTAACCACGTAATTTTCCAGCCGTATGGTATTCCACAAAAAATACGAAATACTTTATATTATCAATCAAATCCAACTTTTACTGGCTATATTTACCATCCATACAATATATATTCTGATCATTCATATCATTCGGAACAACAAAACATCTGGCCAAGTAATTCAAACATATCAAATCCAATTACTTCCGCATACTTGTGCAAGAGAACAAAAACTTCTACTGAACCTTCCAGTCTGCTAAAAATGAAAGTTTACAAGGAGATAATTTGTCCTCAGAAGCGCAATAACGGCCTACAAGATCCAGACACTATTCACAATGCACTCGAAGCGTTACAAAATCCGGCAAGTAAAAAAGATTGCAAATATCTAGTCGTGTCAACTCAAAAGAATTAGCATTTAGAAATATATTAGTAATATAAAGCAATTTTATTACTTAAACTTGATATTTTATTTGTTTCTAAAACTAAATAAAAGAAAAAGTTCAAAGAAGGTTGACACATGATAGTATATTTTTAAACAATTATATTATATATTATGTTCTGCAAGCACACACTTTTTCTTTTCCAATATTACTCATACACTCTTTTTAACCGCGAGACTATTAGGCCAAAAATAAACAGTCTGTTTATGATATTTTGAGGTTAATGATGCTTATCCATACAGCACAGAAAGATTAGAAAAAACTTGCAAATATATTTTATTGCAATATTGTAATATTGCAAAGTAATTGCGCAATGTAGATGCAATATGAATGCAATGTCAAAGCAACATAAAAATGCCGGTCTATTATCAAGATTGCGCTACAATATGGCTATGATATTTCAGCGCAATATACCTGCAACAATAAATAAAAATATTTCTCTTATTATTATTAAATATAATTTACAATACATTTTGTAAAACCAATTTTACTTAACGTATATTTTATTGAATTATTATAATTATTATATTTTTTACATATACATATATTAGAAATATATACAGGGTGTCTCAGAATTGGTGTAACATCTCTTGTAGACAGGTAGAAGGTAAAACTGAATCAATAAGTCCTATACTCTTTTTTTTGCTAAATTTGTAATAGTTACCGAGATCTTAAGGACGTTCTCCGAATTATTGATTTTCTTAGGATTTTCATTAAATTTGCGGTATACATAGTTTATGATCTTTTTATACGTAGTCTGGTTGGATAATAGGGGTAGCAATGTTAAATTCCAAAATATGAAAGATTTATATTTCAATTTTTAACATGGATTTCCTATGCTGAGCCTTTGTGAAGTGGGGTTTTTTAAAATTACGACAATTTTCTTAGGATTTTTTTAAAAAATAAGTATGAGGTAGTGGAGAGTGTCCTAATTAAAATACGATTTTGAATAATATGCAACCCTTTTTTTAAACCGTAGCTTTTTTTGCTGGATTTATGTGCGCTGTGTACTGCAGCTATTTTTGAACTTCTGCGCAGAGTAAGCGGGTCTTAGCAATGCTGAATAGCTCAACTTAACTTTGTTACAGCAGTACAAACTTACTCATGAGAAGAGATATTTTAGGTTGCTAACCACTGTATTTAGGTTGCTAACCACTGTAGTCGGAGAACGTCCTTAATTAACAAAGATCCGGCAATAAGCGTGCATCGGGCTGTCTTACGCGCATAGGACAGCCCAGCGCGCTTTGCACGATTACATTGTAATACGTATATGTTATAGTATATGCTGTTATATTAGCTTCTTCCATATGTTGCTACGGGTAACACCGTAAGCCCGCGAAGCGCGCCGGGCTGTCTTACGCTCGATGCATGCTTATTCGCTGATCTTTGTTAATTAAGATCTGGGTAACTATTACAAATCTAGCAAAATAGTACAGGACTTATCGACTCAGTTTTACTCCTACTTGTCTACGAGAGATGTTACACCAATTTTGGGACACCCTGTATATTATACATAACATACACATATTCAATTTATACTCTATACTCAATACTATTTTTTTGAAAGTTTTTAATACCTTACAAATAAGCAGTCTGTAAAAGGAAACACATAAAATTAAAATACAAGTGTCAAATAATATGCAAAACTATTTTTTGCAATGTAAAAGTAGTTCACAGACTTATCAAATGATATGTCACAAATCAATAGTATAGTTTAATATAAATTGTAATTGTATAGTGTTATATAAAGCAGTTTGTAAAAAACTGTCGTAAGCAAGGCAGTCTGCAACAAAAAATAAACTAGGGAATTAAAATACAAGAGTCAAAAATTACAACATAATCTAAAAGTTAAACATAATTAAATAACGGCACGGAAAGCCGGACATTCCAGGTTCGACTCCTGGCCGAAAAGTTTTTTTTCACAATATTTTAAAATTAATTAGTTAGGTATACGGGGTCTCTCTCATATATGTGATGCAAGTATAGCATCTTATATGAATTTAAGAATTGTAATCTCAATTCAAAAAACTCATGTGTAAAATTTACGTGAACATACACACACACACACATATATACATCTACACACGCATATTTCCGCACATCTAGCAAACGGCTCTCATGTAATCGTCTATATATTTCTAGTTTAGAAACTTCGGAGCCTAAAAGATTCTTTAATAATTGTATAATTAAAGAATAATTTTACTTAACACTCGAAGATGTTTTTCGGGTTTGAACCGCGTTAGTGTCATTTTTATGTTGACGTTGCATGAACATTTCAGCTTACTTCACCAGGGTTTCAAGAGGAGCCTGATATCAGGTATACAAATGACCTGATAGTATCAAGTTGCTCTTGAAACCCTGATGAAGTAACCTGAAATGTTCATGAAACGTCAACATAAAAATGACACTAGCGCGGTTCAAACCCGAAAAACATCTTTGAATGTTAACACACTGCAAAAGCATCAAATATCAGAATAATTTTACTTAGTTACTTTATCTTTGTCTTTTCTTCCAATTATGCCTTGCCTTATTGTAATGTCTACATTTGTCTTATGTAATGTCTATACAATATATATCTTAACGTAATCATAAAAAAATAAACTAAAAACGGAGTCCAGTAAAAATAACTCATCAGCACACTCAGTACAATCAACGTAATCAGGCAAAATCCTTTTTTGCGTATGTGCGATAGTGACGGCAAATGTATGATGACTTCAATGTAAACGTTGCGATAACAAAATTACTGAAATAAATATAACATTCATGTATAATATTAGGACCTTGAATAAGTTCTCGCTGTTTCCCAACAGATGGCGTTATCAGAACTGCGTGCGTGTAGCTTAAGATGGTATATATATATATATATATACAGAAAATTTAGATGATATATGTATATACAGGGTCATCGAAAAGTATCGGACCCCCTTAATATCTTCAGTTAAAATGCATTTTGAAGGAAATGTTTAATAGCAAAGTTGTATGGTTTCAAGCGAGGAGTAAGATGATGACCTTGACTTTGATCTTGACCATGTCCTTTAAGGTCATTTCAAGGTCAACCTTATTTTTTTAAATGGAACTCCCTACATTTTATTGCATATTTTTATAGCTTATCTCGAGAGCTTTCCAAAACACTATAATAAAACATGTTTTCATTAAGTACTTTTTGAGTTATAAAGGTTTAAAGTTAACAATTTTTTGACACAAAATGTAAAATATCTTGTAAAATATTATTTAGTTTTTAGTAATTATAACCTTAATACTTTTGTGCGCGGAAAAATGAGACCAATTAATTGGTTTAAAGAAAATACATTAATCAAAAAGTGTCGGATCTCTCTAATATTTTCAGTAAGAATGCATTTTGGAAAAATGTCCAATAGCAAAGTTGTACGGCTTCAAGCAGTTATGCTAATAGGCTACGGCGGAAAACTGCCCGAAGGTGATAGCGAGAAGTTGCTCGAATGCGTGATGTCTGAAGGCGTTAGCGGGAATCTGCCCGAAAGCGTTGGCGGGGCCGATCTTTTATTCTCTCACTCTTGCAGGCACCAACGAGCTCTTGAGCAAACAAGACAGATCACTGATTTTAATCTTTGATGCAGTGCTGTCTTCTTTTTAGCAGCAGTTACCTCGTGGACAAAAACAAACAGCCCCAAAAATTTTTTCTGTAACAAAAGAAGCCATTGCGCTTCACTTGATTGTCTCAAACATCTTCGTTTTGTTTCCAATAGCCCAGAAATTTGTCGTAAATATTATTAATTGATCTATTAGATTTTCAGTTGCTCAACGAGCTTTTTGCTAGTGCTGGTTGAAATAAACAACTCAATAGTTGGACCAACACTTAATAATTAGTATTTTTCTCTACTTAATTATTTAGATCAATTTCCTATCACCTATCTGATTAATTCTTCTTTGCTCTAATTAAGAATGGCGGAGCTTTCTGAAAAAGATCGAATAACTCTGTTAATGATGCGAGGATGGTGAGATCAACAAAGAGGGTATAAAACAGTAACGCGATTATTTAATGAAAATTTTCGGAATGAAAATAATAGGATCTCTAAAAGTACTGTAATCCGTACTATTAAACGTTTTGAGGACATTGGTAGCGTTAAAAGCCGCTCAAGATCTGGTAGACGTAAAACAGCAACAAATAATGATAAGGCATTAGATGTTTTACAGTCTTTTGTTGAAAATCCCTATATTTTCATCAATCGCGTTGCTCAAGAAACGTTTGAAAGTATTAGAATTATTCAAAAGCAGAGACATTGGGTGCCGTACAAGTTGAAGCCGAGAGACGTCGAACGGACGCTTTTCACGTGTGAACAGCTGCTTCAACGGCAGAAAAAAAAGGTTTCTTGCATTGTATCGTGACTGGCAATGAAAAGTGGATACACTACGGTAACCCTAAGCGTAGAAGATCGTGGAGTAAGCAAGGCCATGTATCAACATCGTCGGCAAAGCCGAATATCCATGGTTCAAAGCTTTAGTTGTGCATTTGGTGGGATCAGCTGAGTGTAGTTTATCATGAGCTGCTCAAACCGAGCGAAATCATCACGGGAGATCGCTATCGACTGCAATTGATGCGTTTGAGCCGAGCATTGAAGGAAAAACGGCCGCTATATAAGTAGAAACGCGACAAAGTAATTTTGCAACATGACAACGCTCGGCCACATATTGCACAATCGGTGAAAACCTACTTGAAAACGCTTAAATGGGAAGTCCTACTCCATCCTCCGTATTCACCAGACATTGCTTCTTCCGATTATTACTTGTTCCAATTGATGGCTCATGGCCTGGCTGAGCAGCACTTCCATTTTTATGAAGATGCCAAAAAATAGATCGATTCTTGGTTAGCTTCAAAAGACGTGTCGTTTTTCCGACGTGGAATTCAACTGCTGCCAGAAAGATGGGAAAAAGTAATGGCTAGCGATGGGCAATACTTTCAGTGACATGTTTTTTACGACTTTTTAAAAATAAAGTGTTGGGAATACTTGTTAATTTAGAACATTGCTGTACTGAGTACAGAAGATGCGTTCAAAGCGAACAGCTAAAAAGCGCCGTGATTGACACATGTTTGAGTCTGTTTGTTTTTTGTTTCTCACGATTTTTTTGTCTTGCGCATTCTGTTCCCGTGCCTTCTACTTCCTGTTTTATGTCGCTATGGAAACGTTTTGTATTTTTATTGAATAAACTTCTAACACTAAAAGACGTGTTTATTGTGAATCTCTGACAATATCTCCAAGTAAAATTTAACATGAAGAATTAATTTTCACAAAAAAACAGCGAGAACTTATTCAAGGTTTCAATATATATTTTTATATCTACACTAATAGGAAAACATTTACAAACTTATGTGACAAAATCTTGTACTAAAATTGTAATTTGCAATTATACAGATATATTTTAGAAAATAGATGTAAAAACATTGATCTTTTATGGAAGCGTCTTGTTTGCCCACGTTGCAATTGCCCACAGTCATTATTGCCCACGTCGCTTTTGCCCACGTCGCGATTGGCCGCGAGTTGCTTTTGCCTACGTTGCGATTGCTCACGTTGCAATTGCCCACGTTGCGATTGCCTACAGTCACTATTGCCCACGTTGCAATTGCTCACGTTGCAATTGCCCACGTTGCGATTGCCCACGTTGCGATTGCCCACGAGTTGCTTTTGCCCACGTTGCGATTGCCCACGCGTTGCTTCTGCTCACGTTGCGATTTCCCACGAGTTGCTTTTGCCTACGTTAATATCGCCCACGTTGCGATTGCCCACACGTTGATTTTGCTCACGTTGTTATTGCCCACGTTAGATTGATATATATTTAAATCAGATATTCGAATTTCAAATCTTGACCAATTAATCTGCAAAAGATATGTAATTTTACCAACGTGGAGAGGGTGACGAGGAGGAAGGGCGAAGCCCCTCCCCGAGCGAGGGGGAGGGGCGGAACCCCTCTCTCCGGGGGGCGCAGCCCCCCGTGCCTACACGCTTACTACACAATGTGAAAATATCGGGCTTCTGCACTGCGTGCGCAATCACCGTGTGCGCAATCTCAACGTGGGCAATTGCAACGTGGACAATATCAACGTGGGCAATATCAACATGGGCAAAAGTAACTCGTGGGCAATCGCAACGTGAGCAGAAGCAACGCGTGGGCAATCGCAACGTGGGCAAAAGCAACTCGTGGGCAATCGCAACGTGGGCAATCGCAACGTGGACAATCGCAACGTGGGCAAAAGCAACTCGTGGGCAATCGCAATGTGGGCAAAAGCAACTCGTGGGCAATCGCAACGTGGGCAATCGCAACTTGAGCAATTGCAACGTGAGCAATCGCAACGTAGGCAATAGTGACTGTGGGCAAAAGCAACGTGGGCAATATTGACTGTAAACAATCGCAACGTGGGCAAAAGACTCCTACTCATCTTTTAAAATAAAATATTTGTAGGTATTTGCAAAATTACTTTCTAAATACTATTTCGGCAAAAGAATAACGATATGGCAAATTATCTTAGCAGTATATTTGCAAAATTAACTTCAAAAAGAAATTGTCCAATAAGTGAGAAAAAAATTTCAGCTATGTGATGTTTAAAATATGTAGAAATATAATTGCATATGAAGAAATCAACTTAATTCATGTATAAACTTATGGAAATGCATAACGACTTTTTCGTAATTTTTGACAAATATTATTTACAAAATTTTATTTCGACAAAACTGTTGCGTTATGGCGAATCATCTAAGTGCAATCATTGCAAAATCTGTCATTATTTGTGATGCCTTTTTTGTGCAATATTTTCACAATTTGCCTATTAGGATAATGAATAAATTCATTTCTCAAAAGTTAATGATTGTTGCATTCCGTGAACACTACTGTAATAACTTATGTGCAACGTGTTGCAATGTCTCTGCAAGATTTTTACAATCTTGTTATTATTTTACGCCGAAATATGTACCATACGTTATAATACCTTGTGACGTGGTAGTCGCGTCGCTCCTCTTCCCCGCCACAAAAATTTCAAATTCCGAGTGAATCCGGGAATGCGAGCTGTCCGAGCGCCAAGATCCTCCAGGGCTTGTTAATTATTTATATCGTCGTCTTACGCTTTGCTTATTTTTTTTGTAAATAATTGGCGCCTTATCGTCGTCCGAGTATCAACGAGGTAAAATCTGCGATAAGGAGTCCCGGAGGGCGATCTGCTGTAAAAAATAGATAACGAGGAGAGAAACGAGCAAGAGAGAGGGGCGTACGTCGGCAAGCGCAAGCTACCGTCACCAGCGAATACGGCCCTGATCCAGGCGTAAGGAGGGCCTACACTAAGGGGGCGCTAGCGAGCATGGAAGGACGACGAGTTAAACGGCGATAGGCGGCGTCACCGGCTAGGAAATCAAGCGGCAAATATTCAGCGAATTCTGGCCACAGATCGCTGCAGCTGAAGGAAAATCGGGATGCGCTGCATCCTGAGCGGATGACTAACTACGGGCGCGCCAAATTAAGCCGGCGAGATGCCGTTAATTAGCCTCATTAACAATGGAAAATTAGTATTCGCAATTCGCGGCTATGAGCGATAGTAACTCCGGCGAACCGGAGCGC
Source organism: Pseudomyrmex gracilis (assembly GCF_002006095.1). NCBI lineage: Eukaryota > Metazoa > Arthropoda > Insecta > Hymenoptera > Formicidae > Pseudomyrmex > Pseudomyrmex gracilis. The sequence continues at coordinate 12,357 of NW_018022238.1, forward strand.
CGCGCCTGACATAATACCGCATCCTGATTGGCCGTTGCGACTCACCTCTGCAAATCTAGCGCGCTTCGGCGTATTGACCTCGAATCGATCGCGATCCTCGCTCTCTTGGTCGCTGTCTCTTGATCGAGTCAGACACACCGGATCCTCCCGTTCCTTGCTTTTTCGACCAGAATTCATGAGGATGGAACATAACGTCGAGGCCGGAAACGACGGCGAAATTCGGTGAGGTGCTTTTGCGTTTTCTGTGAGCTACAAATCCGCGCACCCGTTGCTCTGTGTCGAGGCTAGTCGTGCCGCTTCTTGTAGAAAATTCTTTTGCGGGCGAGGAGACGTCCTTTGCCATATTTGGTGTAACGAGCGACTAGAATCGGTCTTCATGGGGCTTTGTGGCAGCGAGCATTTGTAGGAATAAAATTTTTGTATTGAACTTAAAGTTTAATAAGCCCTGGAGACGTGTGGAAACGCGCCAAGCAGCAATTCTCGTGTACGTGTTGTCGCGAAAACTCGTTTGTATTGCCTGTTTTGTTTCGTTTTTTTTGTGTTGATTGTTATTCGGGATAAAGTTCCGAAAACCTGAAACACCCGATTTTTCTGTCAATTGATATAATACTGTATTTTGGTGCGCTGATTACGAATATGATAGTAAAAATCACCAACAAGATCATTTTAAAGTCAAACCTCAAAAAACTCATAAATTATCACTTTTATAACATTATTTTGATAAATATTTATAGCACAAAAAAATGTTTCAAATAAAAGTTGTAGTTCTTGAAAAAATACATCATTTATGTTGTATGCATGTTTTGCACAGAGCCACCAGTTTTCGAAAAAAATAAGATAATAGGTAAGAGAGTGACTTGTGTGTGCATGAAAGTACGTTTTGCAAAGAAAGCGCTCAGTCGGACGGTAAATATTTACAAAAGGTCACCACCCTCTAATTTGAATGAGTTTGACATATGTTGTCAAGGACACCTCCCTGAGTAACAATCAAAAAGTTGTAACCGTCGCTTGTTGTTTATTAAAAAGTAAACAACGTAAAAAAGTTTTATAAATAAACTCTTATTTTTCGATTCCATGTACATTTTCTTTGTGTTGTAAGTGTTTAGGCAGAAGGGGAGCTACGCCCCCCGCAGTGGGAGAGGCTTTGCCCCTCCCCACTTCTTTCCCCGTCAAGAAAAAATAAAGAATTTAATTAACGAATACGACTTCCAATTACATTCTCTTCATGTTGAAATTGCCAAAAAAAGTTTCATTAATGAAGCATCGTTGTCCAAACCTATATGTTTTAGACATAATTTATTATTGTAGAATAATGGATTTAGCAAAAATATTCCACTATAAACACAAGGTAATATACACACAAAATACGAAGGGGGGAGCAGAAGGGAGAGGTGAATCTCCCCTGTCTAAACACTTACAACACAAAGAAAATGTACATGGAATCGAAAAATAAGAGTTTATTTATGAAATTTTTTTGTTGTTTACTTTTTAATAAACAACGAGCGACGGCTAAAACTTTTTGATTGGTACTCAGGGTGTTCTTGACAACATATGTCAAGCTCATTCAAATCAGAGGGTGGTGATCTTTTGTAAATAGTTACCGTCCGACTGAGCGCCTTCCTTGCAATACGTACTTACACGCACTCACAAGTCACTCTTTTACCTATTATCTTAGTTTTTTCAAAAACTAGTAGTTCTATGCTAAAAATGCATAGGACATAAATGATGTATTTTTTTAAGAGCTACAACTTTTATGTAAAACATTTTTTTGTGCTATAAATATTTATCAAAATAATGTTAAAAAAGCGATAATTGTTGAGTTTTTTTGAGTTTTAACCTTGAAAATGACCTTGTCATGTGATTTTCACTATCATATTCGTAATCAGCGCACCAAAATACAGTAGTATAGACAATCGACAGAAAAATCGGGTGTTTCAGGTTTTCAAAACTGTACCCGTTATTTGCAACATCGGCAGGTAGTCGGCTAGAAGTAACGCTATCTAGAACATTTCTATCGCCGTGCCGTTTATATTGTGCATTGTTGTGTTGCCGCGCGGCCCGCGCTATTTGATCAACGTGTTGCGAGATTATTACATGCTTGTAATTGCCGGAGACCAAGTGCGAGCAAGACAATCGGAGGCGAGCGGATAAAGCGTGCCTTACAATCAGGAAAAATGTTCACATTGGCATTTACTTGTTACAAATTTGTCAACAGTATTATTTTGCTATTCCTCTTAATTCTTTCGATCAAATCTATTAATTTTAATTTTTCTTAGTTGTTTGCTAATCTTAATACGGCTTTTCCTGACTGTCTGTTATTTTGTAAATAATTTTTATATTTCTTTCTGCTCATCACCCGCTTCGTTAAATATTACCGTTAATAAATTGTTATCTTTGCATTTAATTAGATGTGTTTTATATGTCGGCTCGTATAACCGAAGAACATCTGTACGGACGGTCTACTTTACACCCTGCCCCTCTCCGTTAGGCTCGAGCTAGCCGGCCCATCGCGTTGACCAACGCAGTTTTAATACGGAAATGTATCTAGCGCCCAAAATAAAGACATAGGATTTGTTGAGTTGACGTGGTGGCTCGTTTTCCGATTCTCCTTGTTTCTCTCCTGTCGGCGATCCCACAACCTCGCGCGAGATTCGACCGTTGTCCAAACCCGTCTCGGGCGGAGCGGCGCACGATATCGCTCGGAAGGAGCAAAAATCGTTGATATCTATAATGTCACAGAAATATTACCGCGCAATCTGCAATATTGCAACATTCTTGTAATGTAACTGCAAGTTTCTGTGCTGTATGAGTAGTTAATTGATACGCAATTTTTATATGTTGGCTGCGTTCAGAACTCAGCTTAATAAGCGCTTTGCACTTATTGTCTGTGATTAATTTGTTTTTATAAATCTATTGTGTGTGTGTGTGTGTGTGTGTGTGTATGTGTTTTTTTGTGTGCAAATATAAAAATATATATTAACGACAAGTAATAATTGCATAGCGCTTGCTAAGCGTGTAGTTCTGCTGAAAACAGCTTTGTTAAATATGTATTAACTATGTGTTTGATACATTCATACATTTACATAATATGCACAATATACCTGCTATGTATTACATACATAGTTTGACTTACAATGAGAGACCACGACGTTGTACCAATCGATTTGGACGAAATTTATAGGATCGATAGATGACTATGTGGTGTATGGCAGGATAATAAGTAACAAAATGCAATACTCAAGCATTTATGAAAAAATCGAATTTGAAAAATCCGAGTTACCTTAAGAGGATATGAAATAAACCGTTTAATTTCGAAGAGCGCGTAGCGTAGCAGATTAGTAGTGGCGACATTGCTGATTTGAGTCTCGATGGATTTTTTTTTTGAGTATAATTTTTTTCTACAATACAATCTAAATGTAAGTAATACGATTTCATTTATTGCATGTTATAAAAATGCATTTTTTTGCATAAAAAATCCGTGAATTCAAAAAAAATACGGTAGAAATAAACAGATTATTAATAATTACTAATTGTGTTTATAAAAAGCGGATAAATATTGGGAGTACAAATTAGTTCGGTCCGTTTCCAAAAGATGGCTCCGGCTGTTGTGAATGGTTTATAGTGACAGCTGATTTTGGCGGTTTCGGAGAGGTTAGACATCTGCTAATAATATTCAGTTTATATCGCTTTGAGTTTCATACAAAAACCTTGATTTTTACTGTGTTTGAAATGTCGAATTTTGTGGTAACCAAGCAGCATTTGCGGAGATTTTAATTTTCTGCTTTAATTGAAAGAAAAGTCCAGCTGAAGCCCATCAAATGCTTGTTAAAATGTATGGTGACACTGCTCCAACTAATAAATCATGTAGGGAATGGTTTCGACGTTTCAAAGATGGAGATTTCAGCGTTGGAGACAAGCCTCGCTCTGAACAGCCAAAAAACTTCGAAGACAAAGACTTGGAGGCATTACTTGAAGAAGATCAGAGTCAAACGCAAGAGAAGTTTGCAGAATTATTGGGAGTAACTCATCAAGCTTTTTCTGTACGATTGAGAGCCATGGGAATGATTCAAAAACAAGAAAATTGAGTGCCTTATGAACTGTGTAACGGAGCCGCCGTGTTATGCGCGGCTTGCTCGGCCTTCCGCCTGCCGGACAGCTTGGTCAGACCAGGATTCGGGTGAAGGGAAGGAAGAGATTGCGACACGTTCGGTTTCTGCTGTAATACAATGATTCTATATTCTAAAAAACTGAACTATATACAATGTCGTAACGACGCGGGGCTCGGAGCCCTTACAGACTGACGGCTCGCGGCCTGTGATTGGCGCGCGCGGACTATCGTGAGTCGGTCTCGGCCGACGCGATAACGAAACGGAACCTTACCTACTAAGAACGTATATACGAGGCTGAAACGACGCGGGGCTCGAAGCCCTTTGTGATTGGCGCGCGCGGACTATCGCGAGTCGGTTTCTGCCGACGCGGTTACGGAACGGAATCTTACTTACTAAGGCAGGAGGGCCGCGAATATATACAACGAAGGGGTTTCCGGCTACGGGAACGCGATTACGCGTGTCGGCCTCGGCGGCGCGGTGCGCAGACGCGTAGGGGCGCGGCACGACGTGGTGCACGCGGTCGACGGGCCGGGTCTACTACCAAGTAGCGAGAGATGTCCAGGTACGCCGTAAGAACGGCGGTTCCGGTGAATCGTGAAAACGGCTTTTCGCTGGACCGTGAGAACGGCCGAGGGGATGGTCGGTGTACCTGGGCCAATATCCCGGGTACGGTCGGTATGGGAACCTTCCGAATCAACACCTCGGAGAGGCCGAATGGGCTACCCGAGTCAACACCTCGGGGGGTTATCGGTCAGGATTCCTCCCGAGTCAACACCTCGGGAAGGATCGGGCTTCCCGAGTCAACACCTCGGGGGAGACGTCGATGACTCGAGTCAGCTCCTCGAGCAGGTAATTGCGGGGCGTGGGTGTCTTCCCGAGTCAACACCTCGGGAAGAAGGAATGGTGATTCCGAGTCAGCACCTCGGAGATCGGAGTCGGTATCCCTCGAGTCAGCGCCTCGAAGGTGGGTTGTTGGTTCCGAGTCAGCACCTCAGAGACCTAGGAATGCTTCCGAGTCAACACCTCGGAGAGCGGAATAGGAAAGGAATGGTGCTCGAAGCCGGTTTTGCCCGCCTTATATACGCGGCGGCGGCCCGAGCTCGGTCCGGGGCGCGGCGTGCGGTGTGCGAAGTCCCGTGAGTGGGGTTCTGCGCCGGCGCGATACTGTTTGCGGTCGCGGCGCTGGATGTCCCTNGACGTAGGGCGCGTTTCCATGATTCGGAACAAAGTGCACTCGGTGTAGCACTTTCGATGTTGCGGTGCGAATTAAGCATGATACTCAACGCTTTATAGATCGGTTTGACAACAGTTTATTACTAAAGCGCTTACTAGATATATATATGTACATAGTGACGGGTCGCCCCGTCACAACTGAAACCGAGTGACGTTGAAAGGCGATTTTTCACTTGCGAGTTGCTGATTCAAAGGCAACAAAGAAAAGGTTTTTTGCATCGGATTGTGATTGGAGATGAGTGGATATTCTACGACAACCCTAAGAAGACAAAATATTACGCTAAGCCCAGTCAATCGTTGCCATCGACCTCAACATCAACATCAAAGCCGAACATTCATAGTTCAAAGATCATGCTCTGTATCTGATGGGACTAAAAGAATGTTGTTTACTATGAGTTGCTGAAACCTGACAATTCCATTACAGGCGATCTGTATTGGGTACAATTGATTCGTTGGAGCCTTGCATTGCGAGAAAAACAGCCGGACTACGAGCAAAGACATGATAAAGTTACTCTTCTTCATGACAACGCTCGGCCTCATGTCGCAAAAGTCGTAAAAAAATATTTGGAAACGCTTAAATAGGATGTTTTACCGCACCGCCGTATTTTTCCGACATTGCTCCTTCTGATTACTGGTTGTTCCGAAGGATGCAGCACGATTTAGCAGGTCATCGGTTCACTTCTTTTGCAGAAATCGAAAATTGGCTCCAAACTTGGATCGCCTCCAAAAACGAGTCATTTTTTCGAGGTGGACTTCGTAAATTGCCCGAGAAATGAGAAAAAATAATAGCTAGTGATAGGGAATACTTTAATTAATCTGTTCATTTATTTTGTTTTGAAATAAATGCATTTTTGAACACAAAAAAAAGGACCGAACTAAGTTGTACTCCTAATAAGTGTATGCAACATGTAAAAATATATGAAACATGTTTTATTCATTGAAAGAAGATGGGACAATACATAATGCAGGATGATATTTGTCATAAAAACAAGTGAAACAATAATTTTCACGACCGTGTGCACATTGTATGAACGCTGCAACATGTTATGTATACAAATGTCGTGATACCATTCTCGAAGTCTGGAAAACTCACAACAAATCTGTTTACACAATATTTAAAAAAATATTATTACTATATATAAAAAAGGAAAAATTTCTTCTAATAATAGATTTGTGGTGCGGTCAAACTAATCATGCATTGTATGACAAAATTTTTTTCAATGATAATGCAGAAACATGTACTATTAAAGTTATTCCTCTAAAATAGCACACCTTTATGTCAACCGTGTAATGTTTATTTTTATAGACAAATAATGTCACCTTGTGAGATTCGAGGATCGCCGCATGGGAAGAAACGCACAGTCAATAACCAATTTATATTCACTTTTAAAAATAAACTTTTATTTTTTTATTGTACAGAATGTCTCTTTGGTGATTCTTACACCTTATTATTTATAAGTCTGAACTAGCGGCGCTCAGTCAGACAGAGCCTTCGGTCGCAACGCTTCTCAAAACTATTCTACCTTTTCCTCTCGGATGTCGCCTTTTATCAGTCAGCCAACTCGGTCGTGATTGAAAACAAGCAACATCCGGTCTTTGAAAAAGTGCAATGCCGATCATTGCATCTTTTTCAGCCACATCTGCTATTCCCTGTCCTCAGCGTCCTTGGAGGCGCCACCGCGTAGCGGCAAGCAACCCGCTGACTGGACATCCGCATTGGATTCCAGTTACCTTCGGCGAAAGTTTTCGTAAAACACTTGACTAATCAAATAAAAGTACCCGCGACACAACAGTAAAAAATGTTATAAAGTGTTTGCAGAATTGTTTGACTTCAATAGAACAAAAATGCGAATAAATCTGGTAAAGATTGTGTTACGTCCTGGACTCCACAGTCCCCTTCTATTTGCAACGAGATATAAATTAGCTTTAAGATTTGCGCCTTAGAATTAATTTTAAATAACAATCCTTGAGCAGAGAGTAGAAGACCTGTTGAATTCAGATAAACACACCCGTATCGCAATTTTTATAAACAAGTCCGACTGAAGAGGTTGAAAGTAATTTTATCGACTTTCAAAGGCACAGCGAATTATTAATCAACAATCCGCCCGGATATTTAGTTTGCGAATAAATCGCGAATATAAACTTAGATAATTTAAACGGTCCGCTAATCTCTAGAAACAAATGCTATGGGCACCGAAATAAACAGGATATTGCACGTGCAGATAATAAAGTTAAACATTAAGTGAGTCAGAAAAAACGACTGTTGGTGATTGGTCCTCTCGCCTGATTGGATTAGCAAATGAGAGATCTAAATTTTAATCGGTAAAGAGTAAGAGAGCAAAAGTCTAATGACGATTGGCGAAAATCAGAAGGGTTAACGCCCCGAGCTCATCATATATAAGGTGCTAGAACATCGGAGCAAATCAATTAATTCTTTACCAAATTTGTTACCGGATTATCAGAAGTACCGTTACTATCATACAAAAGTTCAGCTCTATTCGTTCTACTCGTGCAATCAAAGATTAACTCGCCAATTCGTCAGATCATTTTTTCAGTTCAATTTAAAGTCAGTTTGGTCGTACGAAAAAATACACGCTCCTTCCGTTTTGTCCGGAATTCTGCTGCGAGAATTCAATCCTCCTGACCGTTGCGGTTCTCAACTTGACTCCGGTCTCGCCGCCGCGAACGCGAGTGAGCATCGTGACTTGTGACAACTCCCGTCAAAAGAAACAACCAACTCATCCCACCTGAGTTTAGCTGACGGACTCCTGACTCTTGGCCAAAACGCGTCGATCTTTCATCTCGAGATTCTACTGAGGACAACAAGCAGTGAGTGTTAACTAATATAGTAAATTTGCAAAGAAATTCAGGGGCTCCCACGCGCACGTTTAAGTATTTCTATTGATAAACGATTGATATTCGGAAGAAAGAAATTAAATTTAGTAGTTCAATTAATAACTGCAATCCTTCTCTTCGGTTTTCCTCATCGGACTAGCAACTCACGACCTTGGTTGTCGTTTCGAGCCGCTGCCGACTTCCTTTCCTCGCCATCGGATTAGCGCTTCGCGACGTTCAGTTGTTCTGAAACCGCTACCGATTTTTTCAATCATCACTGTCAAACCTTATGCAGTAGCAAACCACATGCGATTAGTATATCGTTCCGAAAATCAACCGTGATTCTAACAAACAACGCAATATCAGAAATCGAACCTTGCAGCAGAGAGCCCCTGCTTGTCGAGCGAGCCGGAGCGGACCAATCGATAATTTAAGCAGCAACGGTGAGAAGACGTTAGACAAGTAATATAGGTATACTCGTTGACTTGACTACGTCACCGAACAGTCTCACTCGACTCGCATGCTTGACTTATCTCATTAGGTCAGTGCGTCGGGATAGTACACAAAGTGTCATGTGTCAGTTGCGTCTCTCTTTAAGGGCCCGACCGTTACCGTAGGCCAGGACGTAACAATTGCATAAAAATTCATTCAATCATATATCGTCAATTATCCGCTACAAGTTTTCGAAATATGTTACAATATGTATGATTTGCCTTAAAATTAATAAACGAGAGAGATATTTTTATGAATGTCAACGAAGTATGTTTTTTAATAGATATTTTAAAGAAACCATGTGAATGTAAAACGTTCATACGATGTGACACTGTCGTGAAACTTATTGTTTCACTTGTTTTTATGACAAATATCCTGCATTATGTATTGTCCCATCTAGTTCCAATAAAGTAAACATATTGCGTATATTTTTACATGTTGCGCACAATTAATTATCAGCTTTTTATTAACACAATTAGTAATTCGTAATAAGTAATTTATTTTTTAAACCATATTTTTTTAATTCACGCATTTTTATGCAAAAAATGTACTTTTATAACATGCAATAAATAAAACCGTATTACTTACATTTAGAGTATATTGTAGAAAAAAATTATATTAAAAAACACCATATGTGTAACACCATATTTTGTAACATCATATGTACCAAATAGTTCGCAATTTTTCAACAATATTAAAATTAACAACAGTAAGATTAGACTTGCAGAAATTTGATTCAATTGTCTAAATATATCAAAACACATAAAGACCAAGTTCCAAAAGACAAACAAAAAACATAGTATACTGCATATTGTGTGATACATGTGACATGTGTTACATCGGTCAATCTAAAAGACAACTTCACACCAGAATTAAAAAACATAAATATCATGTAACCAAAGGACATACTGACACATCAGTTCTAGCCAAACATCAAATAAAACACGATCACAAATTTAATTGAAACTCAATCGAAATTTTAGACATTGAATCAAATTTTCACAAGAGAACCACATCAGAAATGCTTCACATAAAATCACACAAAAATATATTAAATCTTATGACTGACACCAAATCTCTAGATAATATATACTTACTTGTACTTGACGAAATCGAAGTAAAACATTATCACACAGAGGGAACTATCACTAATTCGGACATATAGTATCTTAAGCCAGTAGCAAAGCAACTACCGAACAAAACAGAAGTCTTCTCTCCTAAGCATTGACGATTAATACTCATTTTGCCCTTTTTATTATGTAAATTGACACTCTGTACCTATTACGTATATGTTATAACCATAAACGTTAGTCTATTGAATTTCGTGTTTTTTTGAAAATTAAATTAGATTTGCAATATCATTTGACATAATCGAAAACTTTTAATTTAAGTACTTATTGTCTGCGTTCTAATTTTATACATCTATTATACAGTGTACAACTGAAGATGACTAAAATAAAAAGGCGAAACGTTTTGTAAACAAGATTCTTTTTCCTTCATATCAATTTTTGCAAACCATCAAGCAACGGTTTGCATAAGCCGACTACTTAAACACACCACTTGGATTCATCAATTTGAACCGGAGATCATTCCTCTAAACACATCTTTAATATTTAAAAAAAAAAAAATCTATCGAGACTCGAATCAGCAATGTCACCACTACTAATCTGCTACACGCTCTTCAAAATTAAACGGTCTATTTCATATCCTCTTAAGGTAACTCGGATTTTTCGAACTCGATTTTCTCGCAAATGCTTGAGTATTGCTTTTTATTACTTTACTCTGCAATACTCTATATAGTCATCTATCGATCCTATAAATGTCGTCTAAATCGATTCGTACAACGTTGTGGTCTCTCCTTGTTAGATATTTCAAATCCACATTGCGTGAACTCCGTATTTAATACATTATATTTGATATGAAATAAAACGCAATGTAAATGCAATATTGTTATGTATCTAATATGTACACTGTGTAATAGATGTATTTGCAATAAAAGGTGCTGTGCGGGAAATCTATTATTAGACTAAACGGCACGCAGAATCCTAACGAAATTCCAGAAGATATACAACTACAATTTCCTATAAAAACTAATACACAATTTTCGAAAAAAGTCTTAAGCAACGATTTGAAGAACAGTAAATATTTTGATAATTTTCCAGTACATATCTTGCGATCTAAACGACAAAACGAATCTATTATGACGAAATATCCGCAACAAAGACAAAGAGATGGAACTTTTTTTTACGCACATAGTGGAAAAGGTAACAGTAACGTAACTATCTTACGACAGCATAAAGCAGACATGTCCAAACACCGGTTCCGGAGCCGAAGCGGTGGGCAAAACCTGTTCCCTCTCCACCGCTAGACATGTCTGAGAGAGATGTAGACTATACTATAGTAACATTTAAATACCATAGTATAGTCTACCTATATGAGACAACACCGGAGGCGGCGTTTGGACATGTCCGGCATAAAAGTACAGTTTTTTTATACGCACAATCATTTTATATTTGCCACCATTTAATAAAATGTTCCTGTAATAGAAAAACATCATAACAACAATACGACGAGTTTTCAAGATGTTCCGCAGTATTATCAGATGCAGCAATACTATCCTAATGAACAGAACGAATATAATGGCAGCCAAGGCGATATCGCAGGAAAACAATCAAATACGCCGAATGCGACAAGAATCTTTCACGCTAGTGGCGATAACATCGAGGGATAAAACGCTCAAAATATACTCAAACGCATAGATGATGAACAAATAATGCAGAAAGTGAATATTATACAATCAGCCGGAAATCTGCAAGACAAGAACCTACAGACGTACTATATATCTTTTTTAGAAGCTCGAATATAGCATCAAACAATTCCATCATTTCACCACATAAATTTATCGCGAACAAATACTTGCAACTTGCAATGTACTAGATTTAATAAATATTTTCAATAATTCTCTCCCTCTTCTCTCCCTCTTCTCTCTCTCTCTCTCTTTTGTTTACAAAATCTTAAGAAACATGTTCTAATAATGATTGTAAGCTTATTAGTTAACATGTTAAACCTCCATCCAGTAGAAATTAAATTTCTTATAGAAACTCAAATTAGTTTTGTGCAATAGTAAAAACTGTTACTATTAAATACTTTTGCAAATTCTTTAAAATTTGTTTTATTTAGATATGAGTAAAACTTTCTCACAAATGAGAGAACTTATTTCTCATCTAGATACAGATGATGTTCAATGTGTTAAATTTTAACAAAAAAATTATATGAGTAGTTTTATATATGTGTATGTGTCTAACACAGAACAAAATTTTCATTAAACGTCAGCTTAATGCAATATCTACTAGATGTTTAATAGAGTTTGTGTTTTGTGTGTGTTTTTTACATTATTTAACTAAAACAAAATTATTTTTATAAAAATATACTTACAAATATGTTATTTGTACAACGTATAAAATAAAATGTTTAAATAAAAATAATATTTTTTATGTCATTGTTGTGTACAAGTATATCAAGCAACTTTAACGTTTTATTTTTCATTCTTAGATTTTCTGTACATCTATCTATATTATTTTTACGTGAATTATATATTTTTTAATTATTCTTTTTTATTTTATATTAAAATAAAATGTGATATTTATAGCGTAAAGTAATAAGGTTTACACACGCTTAGTAAAAAAAAAACACAATACAAGAGGCACGGCAGTGCCTCGCGCCAACCCACACAATACACGGACGTCTTCGGGACGCGCGCGTACCGTATATGCCCTCACATGTCCATTTCATGACGCCCGGTTTTGGACGTCCGTATTCAGATGACATTTTATGGACGTTCCACAATATTGTCCACACCTTTGTGCAGAGATAAGACGTTTTAAAGATGTCTTGGGAACGTCCATAAGATGTCCCGAAGATCTGTAGTATGGCCCGAGGACGTCTGTGATACAACCCGACGTTCATTGTAGTGTCTTAAAAGACGTCTATTCTCAGATAACAATTTGTAAGATATAAAAAGATAAAGAATTTGAAGAGAAAAAATAGTGCATCATCTATCTCACACGCACGTACAAAAACCAAGTAAACTTATGTATATTAAAGTTTTCAGTTTACTATAATATAATAATGTATATACAAAAACTACAAATGTTTATATTCTTTTTTTAGAGAAAC
>NW_018022239.1:0-1272 GCF_002006095.1 Pseudomyrmex gracilis
CTACGCCGAAATCCGCTGTGTTCCAGCCATCCTGCTGCATGGTTTCAAGAACCCGCTGCTTATATTGTTGCTGCATCTCACGGATAGCTATCCCGCCCCGCAGCCTGCTGCTTTTGCTTATGCTGCTGTATCATAGCGTGATAGACACTGCGAGCATTCGAATTTCGCGGCCCGCTGATCCTGCCGCCTGCGAGCGAGCTTGCAAGCCGCGCTGCAAATCCTGCGGCCTGATTGGCTCACGCGACCTACCCTACGCGACCTCAGCGCTACCCGGGGTATCGACCGCTTATCGAACGAAATCTTCGTGCTCTTGGTCGCGATCAGCAGTGCGATACACACATATCTCTCGAGCTCCCGTGCGTACGCGTATCTTCCGTGCCGCTCGACAAGTCTGCTGTGCCGTGATTTTTGTATTTGAGGCGTAATGATTCAAGTCGTGAGGGTGACCCCGACGGAGTCAGGAAGCGCTTGGAGAGTTATTCCGGACGGAGGANATAGGAGCATGCCGGAGAACAATGGACGACAGTGAGGTGCCCGTTTCATTACTATTAGCCACGAATCCGCGTCGCACAGGGCCTCGTGTTGCGGCTGGTTGCTTGTATTTCGCGTCTTGTTTGCGACGGCAAGGACGTATTCTTGGCCGTATTCACAATTTTTTGACAGCGGCCAAAATCGGGCTTCACGGGGCTTCGTTGCAGTAGTTCGTAGGTTAAGTGCATGATTTTCGTGATCTCGCGAGTATTCGTCAAGCCCTGGAGTGGCGATAAGACGCCAAGTAGCCTATTTGCGTTGTTTCTGTCTGTTTCTTTTTTTTGCTTAAGTGATCATACCCGTTGTGCGTGTGTCGTGATTATCGTAACGTATCGCTCGCGTACCGTCGGCTATCGTCTACCGACGGCGATCGGCTGACGCTGTAATAAATCATCATAACNAAATCGGATTTTCTCAAACGATCAGCTGGAGTGAGGTGCATGCGAATCAGAAGCATTGTTGATCGGAAGGAAATATTGTACCGAGCTAACGTGCAAATTAACAACAGTTTCGGTTGAAGAATTTTCGGGATAATTATCGCCGACCAAGTCGCAAGCGTACAGTGACTGCGTGTCGCATTTCGAGGGGTGATACTCTATTGACCACAGTACGATTCGACACCGCTCGATTCGACACAGATTTATTCGACACCAAATTATTCGACACCGTACGATGACCACAGTACGATTCGACACCGCTCGATTCGACACAGATTTATTCGACACCAAATTATTCGACACC
>NW_018022239.1:3152-9161 GCF_002006095.1 Pseudomyrmex gracilis
TGCTAAAACCTGGCGAAACCGTTAACACTGAACGCTACCGTCACCAAATGATCAATTTGAATCGAGCTTTGTGTCAAAAACGACCGGAATATTAAAACAGGCAACACAAAGTGATTTTGCTTTATGATAATGCACCATCACACACAGCAAAACCGGTCAAGAAAACGATTGAGACATTTGGTTGGGAAATACTTTCGCATGCGGCTTACTCACCAGACTTGGCTCCGTCCGATTACCACCTGTTTGCATTGATGGGACACGCACTTGCTCAGCAGAGCTTCACTTCTTACGAAGATGTGCGAAAATGGCTAGATGGCTGGTTTAGCTCAAAAGAACAACAATTTTTTTGGTGTGGTATCCACAAATTGTCAAACAGGTAAGAAAAATGTATAGCTAGCGATGGGCAATACTTTGAATAAAATATTCTTTATCATTTTCATGCAATAAACGTGTATTTTCTATAAAAAAATTCCGGTTTCATATTTACACACCTGGTACATCCACCGCGATCATCTGATTTTTTATCTGAGCTACCGTAAACACGTTATCGTGGTCGTGCACCGGTAGTGGCACTACCCTAATCACGTTATACTCTACAGATTTTACCAGAGGAAACTTGACAATAGTGTACACACTCGCATCTTTACAATAAACGCTAACTGTTACATATTCCTTAATAACTAGCCAGTTCTCCAGGGTTACAGCAAACGGAAAATGCAATCCGTAGGTCGATCAACTGCTCGCGTCTCGGAAACTTTTTAATATCAACTCGACATATTACTTCTAATTGTGCAAACTTTGTTTGTACATCCGTGATGTACTCCATGACGCTTTCCACGTCGAACTCGAGTTCGGTGATCACGCTTCCTAGTTCCATAAAATACTCGGTTAACTCCGCTTGTCGTGCGTATCGTCCACCTTTTGAGTTAGATCTCTAATATCGCGTTTCTCAATTTATTTTCGTTTCTCTCGACAATTTTTCCACGTTTTGTACGTGCGCGATTGTTGCGTTTACAAACTGCAACTGATTTTTAATTACATGTTGCAGCACCGTCTGTTTTTTACTCAACAACTTTATTTGCTCCGATATCTTTTTCATGGTCGGCGTCCATGATGTCAAACAAAACTTTTGCGATGGAGCCTACCACGTTCACCAGCCCCCTTCGGTAACGCGTTGGTGTACCCACAATTGTCTTAACGCGTTTGGCCAGTTTTTTTACCTTTTGCAATCTTTGCTGTAACTCTGCAACGAAACCTTCGCAAAATTCTCTACTTTCACGAACTACCGTTTCCGCATGTTTCCTCTGTATCTCTCAACATGCGTTCCGCCTGTTCTACTCGTGTATATATCGTAGATACGTCTAATCTTACGACTAATCTCCACTTTTTGCTGACGTGAAGCATCGTCCCGTACTTCTCGTAGAACATGCCAAGATTGTGTTAAAACTTTCGTATGTAGTATCCTTGGTCTTCGGCTCTACTCCACGCGACGCAAAAAATAAGTATTACTATTTTTATTAACAACATTTTCCTACAAGCAAAATGTTTTATACAATACGCCCATATACACTATGCTTTACTTTTATCGCGAACAGTGTCGCCTAACAGGTAGATCCGTGAGCGTCGGTCGTACTTCGAGTTCGTTACTCTTGTCGCCTAAGCTCTTTTTATCGCTTTTTATTTTAATTCTAGGACTTATATTTGAGACGTCCCGTAACCGTCTTTTGTTCTTCAGGACATGGTTCTTCACGACAACAAGCATCAGTACCCCGTTTGCCACCGACACGATAACCACGGTGTTTTAGGTTTTTTTGTGTTGTGACAAACATAGTGTAAGTGTTTGGTTACGAAACTTACAAGTGTGCTTTCTCTTTTTTTTCAACAAAACTTTTAGTGCTTATCATGTCCCGTTTTGTGTACTCTTTGTGCACTGATGATAGCGCGGAGGAATCTTCGCCGAACGAGAGCCTGGGGGAGTCGACGACTTCGCTCAGTGACGAGAGCTCCGGGTCTTTGCGCCTTCCGACGCCCTGCACCCCCGTAGGCCCGCCGCCGGGGAGCCCGGAGATGATATTTATTTGCTTGCGGCCTCCGCCGCCTGCCTCCCCCGATCCGGTTGTGGATGATAATAGCGACGTGATCTGCCTGGGACCCCCGCCCCGCGTGACGCCGCCTCTCATTATTCTCTCCGACTCGGAGTGATGGTAAGTGACTACCATTTCTTTTTTCTTTAATTTTCTATAAAGGCTTTCAACCTGTTGACATGCACATTTTACGCGCGCCGTCCTGGTTTTACAGTGTAAATGACGCCTGACACTCTTGTTATTACTACATTCGGTTCTATTTATTTTGACTCTAATTTCTTAGACCTGCCTCTTCTTACTGTTTCGTCATAAAGCAGAACCTTTTTCCCTACGCTAAATGCTGCTGGCTTGGTTTTCTTATTATAGTAACGCTTGGTTTTTTCTTTTTCTTCCTTGAGTTTTTCTTGCGCTATTTTATTTGTCGCTCATAATCTCTCTTATAACTCTTGCGCATAATTTTCTAAATTGTACTGCGCTGACAGTGGTTTAGTTAGGGCAGTCGATAATTCCGCGCGTCTCCCGTACATTAACTCGAAAGGCGTGAACCTCGTTGCCGTGTGTGGTGTCGTAGTGTACGCGAACATTGCGTACGGCACCCATTTGTCTCAATCCGTGTGATCTTCATTCACGTAATGACGTATATACTTGGCCAGCGTCCTATGCGATCGTTCTAACGCTCCGTTACTTTCCGGATAATAGGCCGTTGTTTGTATCTTATTTATCCGCAATAACTTGCAAACCTTTTTAAACAGCTCGTTTACAAAGTTTGTTTCTCGATTCGTTAAAATCGTCCCCAAAATTCCGTGCTTACACACAATTTTCGTCGCAAACTCCCTTGCTATCGTAGCGGCTTTTTGATTCGGAACGGGTATCGCCTTATTAAATTTCGTGAGACCGTCTTGAAACATTAGCAGATACTTATTTCTGCTACTTGTCACCGGTAATGGTCCGACAATATCAAGCGCACACTTTTTGAAAGGCTTTTTTGGTGTATCCGTAATTACCAGTGGTACTTTTATTTTCCGCGACAACTTATTCTTTTGGTAGGATACGTATTTTGAAATATAATTCTCCACGTCGCCTGCCAGTTCAGGCCAGTCGTACCTCATTCTTATTCTCTTTATCGTACGTGCTACTCCTTGATGTGCGCCCACCGGTGAATCATGATACTTGTATAGTATCTGTCTCTTTTCCTTTTCGGTTAGCTCTTGCCTCTCGCTCTTCTCTTTTTCTGGTTTCTCGCTTTCCTTCGTTTTGCACGTGCATGCCTCCGCGGGAGCTCTACTCAGCGCGTCTGCGTTGGTATTTGCCTTCCCTTTCTTATGCATGATCTCGTAATCATATTCTTCCAATTTCAAACGCCATTGCACGAGCCGCGATCCGGGGTCTTTTACATTAAAAAGCCATACCAGTGCCTTATGATCGGTGATAATCTTGAACTTCGTTCCGTACAAATAAGGCCTGAAATGCTTTATTGCCCACACAATTGCGAGTAACTCTTTTTTTGTCGTGCTGTAGTTTCGCTCAGCTGTATTCAGTACTCGGCGCGCGTCCTGACCTACTGCACCTTGCAATAGCACCGCGTAACCCGACGCGTCGGTCGTGACGATAAACTCCTTGTCGAAGTTCGGATACGCGAGCAACGGAGCGCCAAGTAACTTTTCTTTTAACTTCTCGAATACTTGCTGTTGCTCGGGCCCCCACTCAAACGCTACTTCTTTTTGTAACAATCGTGTTGTAATTAAATTTTTTGTAATATCCTGCCAGACCAATGAACGCCTGTATATCTTTTGTTTTTTTAGGGACCAGAAACCCCTTGACTGCCTCTATTTTTCACGGATCCGACGATATATTTTTCTCGGTGATCACGTGCCCTAAATATGTGACTTCTTTGCAAAGAAATTCGCACTTGTCCGGCTGCAACTTTAAGTTGTACTACCGCAACCTGTCAAAGACCTCTCGTAGCCGCTTGCTGTGCTCTTGCAAGCTCGCCCCGTGTATCACGATGTCGTCGAGATACACAAAACACTTTATACCCCGTAGTCCCATCAAGACTGATTTCATCAACCTTTGAAATGTTGCCGGCGCATTTTTCAATCCAAAAGGCATTCTGTTGTACTCATAGTGACCATGCGGCGTTGAAAACGCCGTCTCTCGCCTGTCGTTCTTATCCATCGGTATCTGATAGTACCCGGATGCTAAATCCAACGTCGAGAAATATTTTGCATTTCCCAGTTGGTCCAATAGTTCCGCGATATTCGGTAACGGAAAAGAATCGCCTATTGTTACCTCATTTAATCGGCGGAAGTCTACTACTATTCTTAATTTTCTCACGCCGGACGCGTCTATTTTTTTTGGAACTACTAGTAGAGGTCCGTTCCACTGACTTTCACTATCGCGTATTATTCCGCTTTCTAGCATTTCCCCGATTTGTTTTTCTACCTCCTGCTTATGCTTCTGCGGCAACCTATATGGCTTAACGTTTATCGGAGCGGTGTCAACTCTCACAGGTATTCTATGCTTCACCGCGCTTGGTTTAGATAGCGGCTTCCCTGCAAGGTGGAATACGTCTTGATACTACTTACATATCTATACTATAATGTTTCTTTCTCTTCTTTATTTAAATGCTTCACTAGCAGTGCTTCTTTTACTCTTTTGCGACGCGTTGCCTTCTTTGTTTTTATGCTTACGTTTGCTACTTCGCTACTTGTCTTACTTTCTTCTTCTAGCGCTTCCAGTTTAACCAGCAGAGTCCATATTTTTTTTCGTAGTATTTATTATATTTATGGGGTAAAAATTTTCTTTCGGTTGTACCAAACAGCTTCCTATAAAAACTCCTGGTTGCGTCTCTTTTCCTTGTACTATGCCGATCTGATTACCATCAGTAACAGCTTGCACAATTGTTTCGCTACGAGGTTGCAATTCTATACTTTTATATGGGCGCAATTGTAACGTGCTCTTTCCCAGCGAAAGTTTTCCTCCTTTGTAATCATGCTTGGCATTGTGCTTTTTTATAAAGTCATTTCCTAAAATGCCTTGATAGCTGATTGGGAAATCGTCTTTCACGACGTAAATCGAATGCTTGATTTCCCTATCTTTTAGTTGTATTGTCGCCATGACCTTTCCTATTACGCATGCTTGATGCCCTGTAACACTTGTCAGCTTCATTTCTGTTTTTTCGGCTGGCGTCTTTCCTTTTAAATACTTTTTCTTAATCAACGACATTGTGGCTCCGATGTCGTACAGCAATTTCGCTTTGCCTTTTTTTGCTTCTTTCATCGGTACAGTGACCATGTCCAGAAATGCTTTTGCAGCATTTAGCTCGGCTACCTGTAGTTCTGCCACTGACACGGATTTTTTCTTTCTTTTTCCGTTGTCCTCTTCGTCACTCAATGACTTGCTATTGTCACTTCGGCTTTTCTTTTTTTTATCTTTTGCTGCACATATAGCTTCTGCAGTTTCTTTTTTATTTTTCCTGCCGTTCAGTGACCAGCAATTTTCCTTGATATGCCTTGCTTTCTTGCAATAACTGCACTTTTTGTTCACAGCATTTACCCTACTACCGCTCGGTTTTGGCAATGCTGTTCTGCTAGACCGACACTCTCTCCCGTAGTGTTCCAGTTTGTCGCACTTAAAGCACTTGTAGCTTTTGTTGTTACTACGCGCTTGCGTTGACACGCGGCTTTTTGATTTTATTTTCACAGCTTTCTCTTCCGCGCTTGCTCCAGCTACTGCTTCCTGAAGCGTACCGTAACCACGCGAACGTACTAGTAACTTAAGTTCCTCGCGTAAGCCTATTTGGAAGTGGTGTAACGCCTGCTTTTTTATTGTTTCCAATATTGTGCGTTTTTGTTCCACAGTACGTACTTTTCTTTCGATCATAGACTCATACAACTTCATAGCGAGTTGATTCACGCGCTGCCCG
>NW_018022239.1:10846-12865 GCF_002006095.1 Pseudomyrmex gracilis
GCCGCTTTGCTGGTTCGTTGTTTCGCTGCTTCTCTGCTCTGCTGCTACCGCTGCTTTGCCGCTACCGCTGCCTCGCTTGCGTTGGCTGCCTTGTCGCCTTTGCTGCTTTTCGGCTGTCCTTTGCTTTTCGGCTGTCCTTGGCTTTCCTTGATGCCTTTTCTGGTCTTTCCGTCACAGCTGCTTGTCTGCTTGCCGCTTTCTGCTTCCGAAGTTTCCCGGCGGTAGATTTTGTTTTTGTTCTGCTACTGCAGTCCGGCCGCTATTTTATCTCCGCCTTGTGTCACTACCCGTTGCTTGGCTTGCGTTAGGTTAGGTCAGTGTTGGCGTGTAAATTGAGACTGTGAGTTTGCAGTATCTTTCTTCTTTTTTTGAATGGTGTATAACTCTATACACCATTGTGTATAACTCTATACATTCTATAATGACTGCTTTTATTTTTCTTTTCTAGAGTAGAGCTTGACTAAGTTGGGGAATGTATATATTTTTTGACTGCGTGTATATATATATATATATTTTTTTTTTAAATACATTTTTTTCACCGAACTTAACCGTTCTTCTTTTTTTTTCTCACCCAGTGTTTGTTTTCTTGTTCCAACCGGAATCTCCTGCAAAGTCCCGTCCTTGACACACAGAATGAGAGTTCCCACCGCTGCTACCAAAATTTGTTGTAAATTAAGGAGGTTGATTGGTGAAAAGAATAAGTTTTATTCTTGAACTTCTATTATTTTCTTTATTGCTCCAGTTCCGTACAATGTTCCTTCAACGTTCTTTACACGGCTGTTCTTCACTGCGGTAAGCAATCGCAACGTGGGCAAAAGACTCCCACTCCGGTAAACTCTCCGGCTTGCGGAGCCGCACAGTGAGCTAGCAGTCGGTTCACAGTCTCTGCTTTGCTTTATTCGCGCGATCGATTGATAGTAGATCGATTGCGCCGATTCAGCAGGCTCACTGGTCCTAGCAACGGCCGTGCTAGTTACCGGTACCGGTGTCGACACATGCTGCGTTGCACGGATAATGCGGAAATGTGTCGCATCCTGTGGCAACCAGCAGTTCTTCCTAGAACTACTGTTGCCCCGCAGCCTAAACAGGTCATTGAGCAATGACAGTGATGCCTCATCACATTGCTCTATAGCCTCATCTACTTAACTTTAATTTTAAAAACTGCCGCACAACATGTATTTTCTTTAATATTATTTTTATGACACAAAGAATCCGCATGTCTTGAAATGTGCGTGTTACAAGAAAAATCTTTATTGCATATAGTGTAATGAAAAAGACTATCATTTGACGGTACTTTCCGTATCCAAGATTTATATCGGTCATCTGTAAACCAAGCTTTTAAAAACCTTTGCTTTGATTTTTTTTGTGAATTGCACATTTCAATATATGACAAAAGGACAAAAAACAAAAAATTAAATTAGAAGACAATGAAAAGAAAAAATATAGGATAAGTTTAATGACTTACTTCGAAATCAATTTTCTGACCGACGTTACCACTTAATCAAGCGAGTTACACGTACGGAATATACATAGACGCGCAGAAAGTTTCACTCAATCGAATAGTACAAGTGTAAGTACAAATTGATATAAGTATCACAAATACAAAGTATTACAAANTTGATATAAATAATATATGAAATGATGTAACAATAAGCCACAAGTCTTCACTACGCAAGACACCACAATACGTGATATACGCATTAATAACAAACACCAACGAATGTAGCGCACAGCGTGGCAAAAACACATGCGCGATTTTTTATTGTTTCGAGTAAGTCGCGCCCACGTCGCGCTTGTCATCTTTTAGGTAGAAAGACAAAAACGAACGGCGCTTAACGAAAGTGAGACAGGTCACGCCATGAAAGACGATATGTCCCGTAAAGAATAAGAAAAATTAGTATTTTTCTGATACTAAATTGGATGACAAAGTTATTCAAAAGTCGAAGCAAAAGAAATATAGAAGAAAATATCTCGTATATTTTTGCTGTTACATTGCGCGCTGCATGTGTTAATATGAAT